>NC_042961.1:54149787-54414787 GCF_901001165.1 Salmo trutta | reverse complement strand
CTTTCTTTCTGCCTGCCTATACCTCTATACCACCCTGGTTCTTTGTGTCTTCCCCGGTTCTCTCTCTGGGTTTCTATAAGCCCCCTCTCTGTTCTCCCGTCTCCCTCATTTTCTTCTCCCTCGTGTCTCCCCTCTCTGTGCCTCTCTTTCTGCCCCTCGCCCTCTCTCCTTTCTCTCTCCTTTCCCATCATACCCCTCTACTGTCTTCTGTCCCTCTCCTCCTCTCCGCTGTCGCTCCCCCCCTTTCGCTCAGACGATCTGCCCCTTCCTGTTTCGCTCCACTCTCTCTCTCTCTCTCCCCCCTTTCTCTGTGGAGTATTTCACTCCCTCTGCATAGTTGTCTAGTCAGGTTTTGTTGATGGGTTTGGTGTTTAACTGCTGCTGGTCTGGGGGGATAAAGTCACAGTAAATACACATGTAAAAACATTAGTGCATTTTTGTGCATTGATTGTTCAAGTACACAAACTAGAAACAGATATTATTACAGATGTAACTATATGTAACAATGTGTAGCTACACTGTAAATACACTGTGCCTGCCTATTCTACTCATGTTAATACTGTACATTGGTTTATGTCACTTTGAATGCAAAGTATGACCCTCATGACAATATCTTCTGATACCAAGCAATACAGCTATTTGAGTTTAATGGCTTCCGTCCAGTTTTAATATAATAATACAGGTACGAATGGTGTAAGTACAATTGAAGTCCAATACCTGTAACCACATAGCATGCAAACATTGAACCACAAACAGAATAAGCATTTCCTTAAAAAATGTAAACATAAGTATATTTTGGGCTTAAAACTGCATATGTAAGATGACACTTAAAAAACACATGAAAAAAACTTTTATTTACACTACCGTTCAAAAGTTTGGGTTCACTTAGAAATTTCCTTGTTTTTGAAAGAAAAGCATATTTTTTGTCCATTAAAATAACATCAAATTGATCAGAAATACAGTGTAGACATTGTTAATGTTGGAAATGGCTATTGTAACTGGAAACGGCAGATTTTTTATGGAATATCTAGATAGGCATACAGAGGCCCATTATCAGCAGCCATCACTCCTGTGTTCCAATGTCACGTTATGCTAGCTAATCCAAGTTTATAATTTTAAAAGGCTAATTGATCATTAGAAAACCCTTTTGCAATTATGTTAGCACAGCTGAAAACTGTTGTTCTGACTAAAGAGTAATAAAGCTGGCCTTCTTTAGACTAGTTGAGTATCTGGAACATCAGCATTTGTGCGTTTGATTACAGGCTCAAAATAGCCAGAAACAAATAACTTTCTTCTGAAACTCATCAGTCTATTCTTGTTCTGAGAAATGAAGGCTATTCCATGCAAGAAATTGCCAAGAAACTGAAGATCTCGTACAACGCTGTGCACTACTCCAGTCACAGAACAGCGCAAACTGGCGCAAACTCCGGTCAGCATCCCGGAGTCACCTCTTCACTGTTGACGTTGAGACTGGTGTTTGTCGGGTACTATTTAATGAAGCTGCCTGTTGAGGACTTGTGAGGTGTCTGTTTTTCAAACTAGACACTCTAATGTACTTGTCCTCTTGCTCAGTTGTGCACCGGGGCCTCCCACTCCTCTTTCTATTCTGGTTAGCGACAGCTTGCGCTGTTCTGTGAAGGGAGTAGTACACAGATCTACGAGATCTTCAGTTACTTGGCAATTTCTCACATGGAATAGCCTTCAATATAATGTAGTATATATTCTGTAGTACATACCTCTCCCAATATAATGTAGTAGATATTCTGCAGTACATACGTCTCCCAATATAATGTAGTATATATTCTGTAGTACATACTTCTCCCAATATAATGTAGTATATATTCTGTAGTACATACCTCTCCCAATATAATGTTGTATATATTCTGTAGTACATACCTCTCCCAATATAATGTAGTATATATTCTGTCGTACATACCTCTCCCAATATAAGGTAGTATATATTCTGTAGTTCATACCTCTCCCAATATAATGTAGTATATATTCTGTAGTACATACCTCTCCCAATATAATGCAGTATATATTCTGTAGTACATACCTCTCTCAATATAATGTAGTATATATTCTGTAGTACATACCTCTCCCAATATAATGTAGTATATATTCTGTAGTACATACCTCTCCCAATATAATGCAGTATATATTCTGTAGTTCATACCTCTCCCAATATAATGTTGTATATATTCTGTAGTACATACCTGTCCCAATATAATGTAGTATATATTCTGTAGTACATACCTCTCCCAATATAATGTAGTATTTTGTAGCACCGAGTTAGTAGTGTGGTATGAGTACTGCATAACTCCCAGTTAGACAAATTACTGTAGATATCGATTCAATGGGTTCAATATCCTTTTGAATTTGGATATGGAGAGTTCTTATGAGACCCATGAAACCAGGCAATGAGAGAAACAGATAGCTGGCTGCTATCTGAGGATGTTAGACAGACTAACCTCGCTACATGGCTGACAGGCTATCTAATAGCTTACTGCATATTGTACAATAACATGATTTAAATACTGTTTGGTCCCAACTTTGACTAGCTTAGAATTACTTTTATACTTAATTATACATATATTTGTAAGTTATTGTAACTGAACTCAACCCTCATGTATTGTATTGAGTTGGAGGCATAGGCTAGTAGTGCATATTGCATAAAAAAATACACAATCTATAAATTCATGACAAAATAATAAGGCCGATAACCTACATCTCTATTTCGTGGAATACTTTCATTCATTTTGAATAACGTATTCATGGATTACATTTTTTGTCACTATTGTTTTGAACATTTGTTTTAGGACTAATGCCCGACTAAGTGTTCTACTCAATGCATTGTCAATTGCCGCTAATGAAGATTTAATCAAAAGTGCATTACAATGGCTTTGAAACACAATGACATCTCAAAAGGAGGCAAATAATAAATAGGAAAACCTTTTGTCATCATTGGGATGTTACCAGATTGGCTTTAGATGCAATATAACTTTAGCTAGCTTGCTAAGATTAAGGGGACAGCACCACATTTTAGCTTGCTAATGTTAGCTATTTTTTTACAAACTTGCTAGTTAATGGCAACATTGTTGTCTCTCTAAAGTCAATTTGACAACATCATAATGATGGCAAAGTTGTTTCCTACTAATCATTTGCCCACTTTAGTATTGGCATCGTATTTCCAAGCCACTATAGTGTAATTTAGATGAAACAGTCATTAGCCCCCATTCAGTATGACTGTGCATCAATCTACATTGGGGATCAATATGGCTACGGCATCTGTAGAACATTGATAACAAAAGCAACGACATGAGCGAGTGACGGAGGTGCAACCCGTGAATAAAAGCTACAAGCATATTTTACACACTATACCTAACCAACGTCATATTAACTCATGATCGCAAACAAAACGTTTGTACACTTGGTGAATACAAAAGTATAGCATATATGGAAGAGAAGGATAACAAAATCAATCGATCAAGTAGTCATTGAAAAGACCCAACACCAACAAACCAGTTGAAGAAACATAGCTAGGTAGTCTCTCCTCACAGCCTTAACAGCTGATTTGTTTCTAGGTGCTTAGATGAATAGTTTGGTTATTATAAGATGTTTACATTATCTTTCCGTGTTATTATTTGGTCCAGGCTAGGCCTATGGATAGTAGAGCGCCATTTCTGTCATTGGTTCATATATGTCACCTGGTTGGTCTATAGGCTACTGTACTGAGCTGTACGATGGCCACAGTGTCAGAACAGTACTCTACTGTCTATACCACAATAAGACTGTCAGCAGTGTGTGTGTGTGTGTGTGTGTGTGTGTGTGTGTGTGTGTGTGTGTGTGTGTGTGTGAGCGTGTGTGTGTGTGTGTGTGTGTGTGTGTATGTTCCACACTCTGCATACTGTGTGTGCTAATGCATCCAGGGCCGCACATACTCATTTGCATAGATCCCAATCGCACCTAGCCTAGGCTATACCACATATACGGCCACACAGACAGAATCTACACTACTAACACCCCAACCAACCTGCACTGTATAAACAGCATCATCAAAGGATATATTTTAATGAAGTCCAATAAAGCCACTATAGGCTATAGTAGACACACACACAGACACACACACACACACACACACACACACACACACACACACACACACACACACACACACACACACACACACACACACACACACACAATCACACACAATCACACACACACACAGACACACACACACACACACACACACACACACACACACACACACACACACACTAGGCCATGGCTGCCAGTCAGTGGTTCAGACAAAGTGGTTTGGCCTAGCGGGGAGCCGCAGAGGGAGGACAATGCTCCTTCTGTGTGGCTGGAGTGTCCACGGTATCAATGACTCTGCGAGCAACTGTGTCCGGCCGATCCAACATGGCCATCCACAGCAGGCTCTGTTGATGCTAGTTCCTGGGTTAGTTAGAGCCGTAATGTCTCTTTGTTTGCTTTATCTCCAGTTTTACCCTTCCAATGGTATGCATAGAGAAGTTATGTAAATGTAAAATGTAAGTTGTTTTGGAGTCCGGAATCCAGTTTCTGGACAGAAAGGGATGAGAGTTAAAAGAGAGAGGTTGAGAAGCCTTAGGTGTTAGATATTAGCCAGAAAGAGTTGTTCTGTGGCACATCATGTGTGTATTCAGGTAGAGTAAGATTGAGTCATCTCAACACAGTCTTCTCTAGAAGAGACCACAGTATGTAGATTACAAGGTGGCTGGTTTGGAAGTTAAAAGGAGAGAGAGAGAGAGAGAGAGAGAGAGAGAGAGAGAGAGAGGGAGAGATTGAGGGTTGACAGGGCAGAAGGAAGGAAGGAAAGGAAGAGAAAAGGAGATGTAGAGGAACAGAAAGAGATGACAGTAGGTGTGTAAGATAAGATCACTCATGTTTGTCGCTCAGATCAAGATTACACTGCAGTGGAAGGAGACTGATGCTGTAGAGAAAAACAGCAACCATAGCATTTAAAGCACAGTGTGAATGTGGTTGCGTGTGTATATGTGTGTGTATGTGTGAGTGTGCCTGTGTGTGCGAGCGTGTGTGTGAGTGAGTGAGTGTGGGTATGAGTGTGTGTAACTCACCTGTGTGTGTGTCCCCTCCCAGATGCTGGGGATTCCCCCTCCTTCTGACTGCCAACAGAGGAGGAGTCTGAACAGCTACTGTGAACTACAGAGAGAGAGAGAGAGCGAAAGAGGGAGCGCGAGAGAGCAAATGAGTGAATGAGAAAGGGAGATAAAGAGGGATATGGAGAGAGAGAGACAGGGAGAGAGCAAGAGAGACAGAGAGACAGAGAGAGAGCGAGAGAGAGAGAGAGAGAAAGACAGAAAGGATGAGGGAGGGAGGGAGGGAGGGCAAGAAAAAGAGAGAGAGAGAGGTGGTGGGGGAGGGTCAGTGGCCTGCCAATAAAGTGTTTATAATGTAATTAAAATTCGATCACCGCAGAAAGACAGAGGACAATTCTATAAAGTGAAATACTACTATTCACAGGGAGATACAGTTGAAGTCGGAAGTTGACATACACTTAGTTTGGAGTCATTAAAACTCATTTTTCAACCACTCCACAATTTTCTTGTTAACAAACTATAGTTTTGGCAAGTCGGTTAGGACATCAACTTTGTGCATGTCACAAGTAATTTTTCCAACAATTGTTTACAGACAGATTATTTCACTTATAATTCACTGTATCACAATTCCAGTGGGTCAGAGATTTACATACACTAAGTTCACTGTGCCTTTAAACAGCTTGGAAAATTCCTGTCATGACTTCCTCTGAAGTCGGTGTGTATTTAACCCTCTGAACCCCCCACGAACCCCCCAGTACGCACCCCTTACAATTCCAGAAAACTATGTAATGACTTTAGAAGCTTCTGATAGGTTAATTGACATCATTTGAGTCAATTGGAGGTGTACCTGTGGATGTATTTCAAGGCCTACCTTCAAACTCAGTGCCTCTTTTCTTGACATCATTGGAAAATCAAAAGAAATCATCCAAGACCTCCACAAGCCTGGTTCATCCTTGGGAGCAATTTCCAAATGCCTGAAGGTACCACGTTCATCTGTACAAACAATAGTACGTAAGTATAAACACCATGGGACCAAGCAGCCGTCATACCGCTCAGGAAGGAGACGCATTCTGTCTCCTAGAGATGAACGTACTTTGGTGCGAAAAGTGCGAATCAATCTCAGAACAACAGCAAAGGACCTTGTGAAGATGCTGGAGGAAACGGGTACAAAAGTATCTATATCCACAGTAAAACGAGTCCTATATCGACATAACCTGAAAGACTCAGCAAGGAAGAAGCCACCGCTGGAAAAAAACAGCCTTAAAAAACCCAGACTACGGTTTGCAACTGCACATGGGGACAAATATCATATTTTTTGAAGAATTGTTCTCTGGTCTGATGAAACAAAAATAGAACTGTTTGGCCATAATGACCATCATTATGTTTGGAGGAAAAAGGGGGAGGCTTGCAAGCCGAAGGACACCATCCCAAACGTGAAGCACGGGGGTGGCAGCATCATGTTGTGGGGGTGCTTTGCTGCAGGAGGGACTGGTGCACTTCACAAAATAGATGGCATCATGAGGGAGGAAAATTATGTGGATATATTGAAGCAACATGTCAAGACATCAGTCAGGAGGTTAAAGCTTGGTCGCAAATGGGTTTTCTAAATGGACAATGACCCCAAGCATACATCCAAAGTTATGGCTTAAGGGCAACAAAGTCAAGGTATTGGAGTGGCCATCACAAAGGCCTGACCTCAAACCTATAGAAGATTTGTGGGCAGAACTGAAAAAGTGTGTGTGAGCAAGGAGGCCTACAAACCTGACTCAGTTACACCAGCTCTGTCAGGAGGAATGGGCCAAAATTCACCCAACTTATTGTGGGAAACTTGTGGAATGCTACCAAATACTAATTGAGTGTATGAACATTTCTGACCCACTGGGAATGTGATGAAATAAATAAAAGCTGAAATAAATCATTCTCTCTACTATTATTCTGACATTTCACCTTCTTAAAATTAAGTGGTGATCCTAGCTGACCTAAGACAGGGAATTTTTACTCAGATTGAATGTCAGGAATTGTGAAAAACTGAGTTTAAATGTATTTGGCTATGGTGTATGTAAAGTATCTCGTTTTACTGTGGATATAAATACATTACACACAAGGTAATCATATGGTCCGTTAAGGTGTGTGTGAGTGCATTTGTACCTCTGTCATTCAGACTGTAGATAGAGTCCATTTCAGATGTTACTGGTGCTCCTGTGACATCTAGCAGTATCTTACTGGACAGACCAATACACATTGTCTCTTTCTGACACGAGAGGGAGAGAGAGAGAGAGCGAGAGACTTATACATACAGTGGATGCATCTATAAGAATGCACACCTGTGTAGTAGATGGTTGGAGTAAAATTGGTCAGATATAAGGCGTGAAAGGTTAGAGGTCAGGGGTCATATCTACAGTATGTTGTGAATGAGGGGTGAGAAGGGACAGGTGACTGTTCAGGTGTCATACCTGTGTTATGGATAGTGTGAGTGAGAGGGTAAAGGTCAGGGTTTAGAGGTCGTACCTGTGTTATAGTTAGTGTCGTGACGTTGTATGTAAAAAAATGTTGTATTGATTAATGTGATGACTGCTGTTCATCGAATAATTAACGGTTTATAATTACCTGATTAAATTAATCAGGTAATTATTAACTCATTAACCTGGGGCACCATGGGAAAGTTTGGTTTGATTGAGTTTCTATTTCCCAAATGAACTCAAAGAATATCAGAATATCGATTCTACAACAGTCGCTAGTCAATCAATTTCCTCTACAGTCTCATTCTGAACGTCGCATAATCCGGGAATCTGCACAAACCTGAGTCTCACCAAATAAGTCCGTACCACACCAATTGAGTTGATTATTTATTTGCTAACAAGCTAAAATGATATAAGATACACAAACACACATTCTAGGCTATTGATTAGAACTTAGTACGATGAACAGGTCCCTAGCGGGCCAACACCATATGACACGTGTTACACACAGTGGGGATTTCTAAAGAGAGAGAGATAGAGTACGCGAGAGAAAAACACAATTGGGTGCATTTGACAGCTATGATTATTTTAACCCTAACCTTGCCCCGAACTGCCGCTCTTATGGGTCAGAATATAACTATGTAATTACGTGTTGAAGGTCTACAATGGGGGGTCTCTGCGTGGACCGTGGTTCCGACTTCTCTGATGACGGTCCATCTTCGGTTACCGGGTGTAACTCTCTGTTTCTTCTCACGATGTCAGTGTCCTTTTTTTTAGTAGTCTGTTTCCTTGCCCTTACTCTGAAAAGGGGTTTTCGGAGGAGGGCTAATCAGCCGTAGGGATGGTTCCAGCGTGGGAAGGAAAACAGTGTAGACACATGATTCCTTGGAGAGTGGTGACCAGGTGGTCCTGCTTCATTCACCCCCGTTAGATATGGCTACTTGTCCGTAGCATAGGTTGTAAAAAGGTTCCTTTGTCCTCTTCAACCTTGTGTTGCGTTTTGGGTTTGCTGACCACTCAGACCTTGGCTGCAGCTCAGGGTCACTTAGTCTAATATGTTAATTCTTAACTCACATATTTTATACCCTCGGGTCAGAAATGGGCGTTTCCGCCTTTAGGGCAATTCTCTGGGCGTACCAAGTTACGAGGCAAGGTCTGGATTTTACTCAGTTCCAATTTAGACAACTAACGTCACATTTCATCTTTACAAAAACATTCTCTTTGATCTGGACATTTTCCACACAATGTACAATATGCAAACATCAGGCACATATTAGGAGAACTCTTAAAGTTACAATGTTTTCGTTATAACGTCGTCCTTTAACTTTTAATAACATAACAAAACGACATTCATTTTCATATTACATCTATCGTCATTAGCACCATTGTGGCTGACGAAACCTATTGTCCCAAAGTCCATTTATTGCATGTTAATGTTCTGAGGCCGGTTCTCCATAGTGCGAGGACAAAGGAATTTTGTCTGCTGCCTTAAAACCTCTCTGGGGGTGTGGGACACTACCGTCCCACCTGGCCAACATCCAGTGAAATTGCAGAGCGCCAAATTCCAAAACAGAAATACTCATTATAAAAATGAATGAAGCATACAAGTGTTATACATCGGTTTAAAGATTAATTTATTGTTAATCCAACCACAGTGTCAGATTTCAAAAAGACTTTACGGCGAAAGCAACCCATGCGATTATCTGAGAACAGCGCCCAGCAGACAAATCATTACAAACAGTAACCAGCCAAGTAGACGAGTAACAAAAGTCAGAAATAGTGATAAAATTCATCACTTACCTTTGATGATCTTTATATGGTTACACTCACAAGTCTCCCAGTTACCCAATAAATGTGCGTTTTGTTCGATCAAGTCCCTCTTTATATCCAAAAACCTCCGTTTTGTTAGCACGTTTTGTTCAGTAATCCACTGTCTCAAACAACATCCGGTGAAATTGCAGAACGTGAAACTCAACGAAACTGAAATTCTCATAATAAACATACATAAAAAATACAAATGTTATACACCAGCTTAAAGATAAACTTTTTGTTAATCCAACCGCTGTGTCAGATTTCAAAAAGGCTTTACGGCGAAAGCAAACCATGTGATTATCTGAGAACAACGCCCAGCAGACAAATCATTACAAACAGTTAGCAGCCAAGAAGAGGAGTAACGAAAGTCAGAAATAGCGATACAATTTATAACTTACCTTTGATGATCTTCATATGGTAGCACTCCCAAGACTCCATGTTACACAATAAATGTTTGTTTTGTTCGATAATGTCCCTCTTTATATCCAAAAACCTCCGTTTTGTTTGTGCGTTTTGTTCAATAATCCATTGGAACAAAGCGCGGTCACAGCATGCAGATGAAAAATCAAAAAAGTACCATAAAAGTTCATAGAAACATGTCAAACGATGTTTATTATCAATCCTCAGGTTGTTTTTGTCATAAATAATCAATCATATTTCAACTAGACAATATCTTCGTCAATAGAAAAGGAGAAACAAGAAAGGCGCACTCCCGGTCACGCGCTGCACTCATGTCTGTAAATTTCCACTGTCATCTCGGTAAAAGTGGTGTTCCTCCCTCATTTTTCAGAGTAAAAGCCTGAAACAATGCCTAAAGACTGGCCACATGTAGTGGAAGACATAGGGATCGTGAACTGCGTCATAAGTCTAAGTATGGTGGATAGGCTTTCAATGGAAAAACAGGCATTTCAAAATAAAGGCACTTCTTGGATGGATTTCACCTGCCATATCAGTTCTGTTATACTCACAGACATTATTTTAACAGTTTTGGAAACTTTAGAGTGTTTTCCATCCAAATCTACCAATTATATGCATATCCTAGCTTCTGGACCTGAATAGCAGGCAGTTTACTTTGGGCACACTTTTCATCCAAAATTCCGAATGCTGCCCCCTACCCTAGTGAGGTTAAGATTTACAATGGGCGTGAGGTGTCATAAAACTGCAGTTTTGAAGTTATGGATTTACTCTATAATTTCTCTGTAGGTGTCTTGTTTATTTGAAGACATACGTGTGTGTGAGCATGTGTGTCATTGTGAATGTGTGAGTATGTACGTGTGTCTGTACTGCATGTATGTGTGTGTGTTTGCATACAGCGTTCCTATGTCTGAGTCGGTGTCTGTTACCTTGATGCTGTGATTGAAGCTGTAGGCAGTGTGTCCCGGGCTCTTCTGCTTGGTGAAGATGATGAGGGGTTGATAGAGGAACACACCCCGGTCTTCTTCCTCCTGGTCCTCCCAGTCACCTGACGCACCAGCTCTCCACGCTCCGCCACCTAACGGACACACACACATAGGCAAGCACATGCACGTAAGGAAACGCCCACACACACACGTGTCATGTAAACACTACAACAACATACTGACTGTTATGACCTATAACTTACCACACTTACACTCACAGACATACATAGTTCACCGTCCCCAAACCGCTTCAAGTTGTATTTTGACCTGTCCAGTGATGTGAGGCTCATGTAACATGAGCTGTGTGTAAAACCTCCTCCACCACTCAGTTCTTTAGCTAGCTACCTCTCAGAGAGCTGTGTGTCAAACCTCCTCCACCACTCAGGTTCTTTAGCTAGCTAACTCTCAGAGAGCTGTGTGTCAAACCTCTTCCACCACTCAGTTCTTTAGCTAGCTACCTCTCAGAGAGCTGTGTGTCAAATCTCTTCCAACCCTCAGTTTTTTAGCTAGCTACCTCTCAAGAGAGCAGTGTGTCAAACCTCCTCCACCACTCAGTTCTTTAGCTAGCTACCTCAGAGAGCTGTGTGTCAAACTTCCTCCACCGCTCAGTTCCTTTTCTATCTACCTCTCAGAGAGTTGTGTGTCAAACGTCTTCCAACACTCAGTTCTTTAGCTAGCTACTGCTCAGAGAGTTGTGTGTCAAACCTCTTCCACCACTCAGTTGTTTAGCTAGCTACCTCTCAGAGAGCCGTGTTACAAACCTGCTCCACCACTCAGCTCTTTAGCTAGCTACCTCTCAGAGAGCTGTGTGTCAAAACTCTTCTTTGACTCAGTTCTTTAGCTAGCTACCTCTCAGAGAGCTGTGTGTCAAACCTCCTCCACCACTCAGTTCTTTAGCTAGCAACCTCTCAGAGAGCTGTGTGTCAAACCTGTTCCACCACTCAGGTCATTAACAGCTACATCTCAGAGAGCATTGTGCCAAACCACCTCCACCACTCAGTTCTTTAGCTAGCTACCTCTCAGAGAGCTGTGTGTCAAACCTCCTCCAGCACTCAAGTTCTTTAGCTAGCTACATCTCAGAGAGCTGTGTGTCAAACCTCTTCCACCACTCAGTTCTTTAGCTAGCTACCTCCCAGAGAGCTGTGTGTCAAACCTCCTCCACCACTCAGTTCTTTAGCTAGCTACCTCAAAGAGCTGTGTGTCAAACCTCCTCCAGCACTCAGTTCTTTAGCTAGCTACCTCTCAGAGAGCTGTGTGTCAAACCTCCTCCACCACTCAAGTTCTTTAGCTAGCTACCTCTCAGAGAGCTGTGTGTCAAACCTCTTCCACCACTCAGTTCTTTAGCTAGCTACCTCTCAGAGAGCTGTGTTTCAAACCTCTTCCACCACTCAGGTCTTTAGCTAGCTACCTCTCAAATAGCTGTGTGTCAAACCTCTTCCACCACTCAGTTCTTTAGCTAGCTACCTCTCAGAGAGCTGTGTGTCAAACCTCTTCCACCACTCAGGTCTTTAGCTAGCTACCTCTCAGAGAGCTGTGTGTCAAACCTCTTCTACAACTCAGTTCTTTAGCTAACTACCTCTCAGAGAGCTTTTGTGTCAAACCTCCTCCACCACACAGTTCTTTAGCTGGCTACTTCTCAGAGAGCTGTGTGTCAAACCTCTTCCACCACTCAGGTCATTAGCAGCTACATCTCAGAGAGCATTGTGCCAAACCTCCTCAACCACTCAGTTCTTTAGCTAGCTACCTCTCAGTGAGCTGTGTGTCAAACCTCCTCCAGCACTCAAGTTCTTTAGCTAGCTACATCTCAGAGAGCTGTGTGTCAAACCTCCTCCACTCCTCAAGTTCTTTAACTAGCTACCTCTCAGAGAGCTGTGTGTCAAACCTCCTCCACTATTCAGTTCTTTAGCTAGCTACCTCTCTGAGAGCTGTGTGTCAAACCTCTTCCACCACTCAGTTAATTAGCTAGCTACCTCTCAGAGAGCTGTGTGTCAAACCTCTTCCAACACTCAGTTTTTAGCTAGCTACCTCTCAGAGAGCTGTGTGTCAAACCTCTTCCACTACTCAGGTCATTAGCTAGCTACATCTCAGAGCGCTGTGTGTCAAACCTCTTCCACTACTCAGGTCTTTAGCTAGCTACATCTCAGAGAGCTGTGTGTCAAACCTCTTCCACTACTCAGGTCATTAGCTAGCTACATCTCAGAGAGCTTTGTGCCAAACCTCCTCCAGCACTCAGTTCTTTAGATAGCTATCTCTCAGAGAGCTGTGTGTCAAATCTCCTTCACCACTCAAGTTCTTTAACTAGCTACCTTTCAGAGAGCTGTGTCTCAAACCTCTTCCACCACTCAGTTCTTTAGCTAGCTACCTCTCAGAGAGCTGTGTGTCAAACCTCTTCCACCACTCAGTTCTTTAGCTAGCTACCTCTCAGAGAGCTGTGTGTCAAACCTCCTCCACCATTCAGTTCTTTAGCTAGCTACCTCTCAGAGAGCTGTGTGTCAAACCTCTTCCACCACTCAGTTCTTTAGCTAGCTACCTCTCAGAGAGCTGTGTGTCAAACCTCTTCCACCACTCAGGTCTTTAGCTAGCTACCTCTCAAAGAGCTGTGTGTCAAAGCTCCTCCACCACACAGTTCTTTAGCTAGCTACCTCTCAGAGAGCTGTGTGTCAAACCTCTTCCCCCACTCAGTTCTTTAGCTAGCTACCTCTCAGAGAGCTGCGTGTCAAACCTCTTCCACCACTCAGTTCTTTAGCTAGCTACCACTCAGAGAGCTGTGTGTCAAACCTCCTCCAGCACTCAGTTCTTTAGCTAGCTACCTCTCAGAGAGCTGTGTGTCAAACCTCCTCCACTCAGTTCTTTTGCTAGCTACCTCTCAGAGAGCTGTGTGTCAAACCTCCTCCACCACTCAAGTTCTTTAACTAGCTACCTTTCAGAGAGCTGTGTGTCAAACCTCTTCCCCCACTCAGTTCTTTAGCTAGCTACCTCTCAGAGAGCTGTGTGTCAAACCTCTTCCACTACTCAGGTCATTAGCTAGCTACATCTCAGAGAGCTGTGTGTCAAACCTCTTCCACTACTCAGGTCTTTAGCTAGCTACATCTCAGAGAGCTGTGTGTCAAACCTCTTCCACTACTCAGGTCATTAGCTAGCTACATCTCAGAGAGCTTTGTGCCAAACCTCCTCCAGCACTCAGTTCTTTAGATAGCTATCTCTCAGAGAGCTGTGTGTCAAATCTCCTTCACCACTCAAGTTCTTTAAATAGCTACCTTTCAGAGAGCTGTGTCTCAAACCTCTTCCACCACTCAGTTCTTTAGCTAGCTACCTCTCAGAGAGCTGTGTGTCAAACCTCTTCCACCACTCAGGTCTTTAGCTAGCTACCTCTCAAAGAGCTGTGTGTCAAAGCTCCTCCACCACACAGTTCTTTAGCTAGCTACCTCTCAGAGAGCTGTGTGTCAAACCTCTTCCCCCACTCAGTTCTTTAGCTAGCTACCTCTCAGAGAGCTGTGTGTCAAACCTCTTCCACCACTCAGTTCTTTAGCTAGCTACCACTCAGAGAGCTGTGTGTCAAACCTCCTCCAGCACTCAGTTCTTTAGCTAGCTACCTCTCAGAGAGCTGTGTGTCAAACCTCCGCCACTCAGTTCTTTTGCTAGCTACCTCTCAGAGAGCTGTGTGTCAAACCTCCTCCACCACTCAAGTTCTTTAACTAGCTACCTTTCAGAGAGCTGTGTCAAACCTCTTCCACCACTCAGTTCTTTAGCTAGCTACCTCTCAGAGAGCTGTGTGTCAAACCTCTTCCACCACTCAGTTCTTTAGCTAGATACCTCTCAGAGAGCTGTGTGTCAAACCTCCTCCACCATACAGTTCTTTAGCTAGCTACCTCTCAGAGAGCTGTGTGTCAAACCTCTTCCACGACTCAGTTCTTTAGCTAGCTAGCTCTCAGAGAGCTGTGTCAAACCTCTTCCACCACACAGTTCTTTAGCTAGCTAACTCTCAGAGAGCTGTGTGTCAAACCTCTTCCACCACTCAGTTCTTTAGCTAGCTACCTCTCAGAGAGCTGTGTGTCAACCCTCTTCCGCCATTCAGTTAATTAGCTAGCTACATCTCAGAGAGCTGTGTGTCAAACCTCTTCAACCAATCAGGTCTTTAGCTAGCTAGCTCTCAGAGAGCTGTGTCAAACCTCTTCCACCACTCAGTTCTTTAGCTAGCTACGTCTCAGAGAACTGTGTCAAACCTCCTCCAGCACTCCGTTCTTTAGCTAGCTACCTCTCAGAGTGCTGTGTGTCAAACCTCTTCCACCACTCAGTTAATTAGCTAACTACCTCTCAGAGAGCTGTGTGTCAAACCTCTTCCACCACTCAGGTCTTTAGCTAGCTACCTCTCAGAGAGCTGTGTGTCAAACCTCCTCCACCACACAGTTCTTTAGCTAGCTAACTCTCAGAGAGCTGTGTGTCAAACCTCTTCCACCACTCAGTTCTTTAGCTAGCTACCTCTCAGAGAGCTCTGTGTCAAACCTCTTCCACCATTCAGTTCTTTAGCTAGCTACATCTCAGAGAGCTGTGTGTCAAACCTCTTCCACCACTCAGTTCTTTAGCTAGCTACCTCTCATTGAGCTGTGTATCAAAACCTCCTCCACTCAGTTCTTTAGCTAGCTATCTCTCAGAGCGCTGTGTGTCAAACCTCCTCCACCATTCAGTTCTTTAGCTAGCTACCTCTCAGAGAGCTGTGTGTCAAACCTCTTCCACCACACAGTTTTTTAGTTAGCTACCTCTCAGAGAGCTGTGTGTCAAACCTCCTCCACCATTCAGTTCTTTAGCTAGCTACCTCTCAGAGAGCTGTGTGTCAAACCTCTTCCACCACTCAGTTTTTTAGCTAGCTACCTCTCAGAGAGCTGTGTGTCAAACTTCTTCCACCACTCAGTTCTTTTGCTAGCTACCTCTCAGTGAGCTGTGTGTCAAACCTTTTCCAGCACTCAGTTCTTTAGCTAGCTACCTCTCAGAGAGCTGTGTGTCAAACCTCTTCCACCACTCAAGTTCTTTAACTAGCTACCTTTCAGAGAGCTGTGTGTCAAACCTCTTCCACCACTCAGGTCATTAGCAGCTACATCTCAGAGAGCATTGTGCCAAACCTCCTCCACCACTCAGTTCTTTAGCTAGCTACATCTCAGAGAGCTTTATGCCAAACCTCCTCCACCACTCACTTCTTCAACTAGCTACCTCTCAGAGAGCTGTGTGTCAAACCTCCTGCAGCACTCAGTTCTTTAGCTAGCTACCTCTCAGAGAGCTGTGTGTCAAACCTCTTCCACCACTCAGGTCTTTAGCTAGCTACCTCTCAGAGAGCTGTGTGTCAAACCTTTTCCACCACTCAGTTCTTTAGCTAGCTACCTCTCAGAGAGCTGTGTGTCAAACCTCTTCCACCACTCAGTTCTTTAGCTAGCTACCTCTCAGAGAGCTGTGTGTCAAACCTCTTCTACAACTCAGTTCTTTAGCTAACTACCTCTCAGAGAGCTTTTGTGTCAAACCTGCTCCACCACACAGTTATTTAGCTAGCTACTTCTCAGAGAGCTGTGTGTCAAACCTCTTCCACCACTCAGGTCATTAGCAGCTACATCTCAGAGAGCATTGTGCCAAACCTCCTCCACCACTCAGTTCTTTAGCTAGCTACCTCTCAGTGAGCTGTGTGTCAAACCTCCTCCAGCACTCAAGTTCTTTAGCTAGCTACATCTCAGAGAGCTGTGTGTCAAACCTCCTCCACTCCTCAAGTTCTTTAACTAGCTACCTCTCAGAGAGCTGTGTGTCAAACCTCTTTGCACCACTCAGTTCTTACCTAGCTACCTCTCAGAGAGCTGTGTGTCAAACCTCCTCCACCATTCAGTTCTTTAGCTAGCTACCTCTCAGAGAGCTGTTTGTCAAACCTCTTCCACCACTCAGTTAATTAGCTAGCTACCTCTCAGAGAGCTGTGTGTCAAACCTCTTCCACCACTCAGTTTTTTAGCTAGCTACCTCTCAGAGAGCTGTGTGTCAAACCTCTTCCACTACTCAGGTCATTAGCTAGCTACATCTCAGAGAGCTTTGTGCCAAACCTCCTCCACCACTCAGTTCTTCAGCTAGCTACCTCTCAGAGAGCTGTGTGTCAAACCTCCTCCAGCACTAAGTTCTTTAGCTAGCTACCTCTCAGAGAGCTGTGTGTCAAATCTCCTTCACCACTCAAGTTCTTTAACTAGCTACCTTTCAGAGAGCTGTGTCTCAAACCTCTTCCACCACTCAGTTCTTTAGCTAGCTACCTCTCAGAGAGCTGTGTGTCAAACCTCTTCCACCACTCAGGTCATTAGCAGCTACATCTCAGAGAGCATTGTGCCAAACCTCCTCCACCACTCAGTTCTTTAGCTAGCTACATCTCAGAGAGCTGTGTGTCAAACCTCTTCCACCACTCAGTTCTTTAGCTAGCTACGTCTCAGAGAACTGTGTCAAACCTCCTCCAGCACTCCGTTCTTTAGCTAGCTACCTCTCAGAGAGCTGTGTGTCAAACCTCCTCCACCACTCAAGTTCTTTAACTTGCTACCTTTCAGAGAGCTGTGTCAAACCTCTTCCACCACTCAGTTTTTTAGCTAGCTACCTCTCAGAGAGCTGTGTGTCAAACCTCTTCCACCACTCAGTTCTTTAGCTAGATACCTCTCAGAGAGCTGTGTGTCAAACCTCCTCCACCACACAGTTCTTTAGCTAGCTAACTCTCAGAGAGCTGTGTGTCAAACCTCTTCCACCACTCAGTTCTTTAGCTAGCTACCTCTCAGAGAGCTCTGTGTCAACCCTCTTCCACCATTCAGTTAATTAGCTAGCTACATCTCAGAGAGCTGTGTGTCAAACCTCTTCAACCACTCAGGTCTTTAGCTAGCTAGCTCTCAGAGAGCTGTGTCAAACCTCTTCCACCACTCAGTTCTTTAGCTAGCTACGACTCAGAGAACTGTGTCAAACCTCCTCCAGCACTCCGTTCTTTAGCTAGCTACCTCTCAGAGAGCTGTGTGTCAAACCTCTTCCACCACTCAGTTAATTAGCTAACTACCTCTCAGAGAGCTGTGTGTCAAACCTCTTCCACCACTCAGGTCTTTAGCTAGCTACCTCTCAGAGAGCTGTGTGTCAAACCTCCTCCACCACACAGTTCTTTAGCTAGCTAACTCTCAGAGAGCTGTGTGTCAAACCTCTTCCACCACTCAGTTCTTTAGCTAGCTACATCTCAGAGAGCTGTGTGTCAAACCTCTTCCACCACTCAGTTCTTTAGCTAGCTACGTCTCAGAGAACTGTGTCAAACCTCCTCCAGCACTCCGTTCTTTAGCTAGCTACCTCTCAGAGAGCTGTGTGTCAAACCTCCTCCACCACTCAAGTTCTTTAACTTGCTACCTTTCAGAGAGCTGTGTCAAACCTCTTCCACCACTCAGTTTTTTAGCTAGCTACCTCTCAGAGAGCTGTGTGTCAAACCTCTTCCACCACTCAGTTCTTTAGCTAGATACCTCTCAGAGAGCTGTGTGTCAAACCTCCTCCACCATACAGTTCTTTAGCTAGCTACCTCTCAGAGAGCTGTGTGTCAAACCTCTTCCACGACTCAGTTCTTTAGCTAGCTAGCTCTCAGAGAGCTGTGTCAAACCTCCTCCACCACACAGTTCTTTAGCTAGCTAACTCTCAGAGAGCTGTGTGTCAAACCTCTTCCACCACTCAGTTCTTTAGCTAGCTACCTCTCAGAGAGCTCTGTGTCAACCCTCTTCCACCATTCAGTTAATTAGCTAGCTACATCTCAGAGAGCTGTGTGTCAAACCTCTTCAACCACTCAGGTCTTTAGCTAGCTAGCTCTCAGAGAGCTGTGTCAAACCTCTTCCACCACTCAGTTCTTTAGCTAGCTACGTCTCAGAGAACTGTGTCAAACCTCCTCCAGCACTCCGTTCTTTAGCTAGCTACCTCTCAGAGAGCTGTGTGTCAAACCTCTTCCACCACTCAGTTAATTAGCTAACTACCTCTCAGAGAGCTGTGTGTCAAACCTCTTCCACCACTCAGGTCTTTAGCTAGCTACCTCTCAGAGAGCTGTGTGTCAAACCTCCTCCACCACACAGTTCTTTAGCTAGCTAACTCTCAGAGAGCTGTGTGTCAAACCTCTTCCACCACTCAGTTCTTTAGCTAGCTACCTCTCAGAGAGCTGTGTGTCAAAGCTCTTTCACCATTCAGTTCTTTAGCTAGCTACATCTCAGAGAGCTGTGTGTCAAACCTCTTCCACCACTCAGTTCTTTAGCTAGCTACCTCTCATTGAGCTGTGTATCAAAACCTCCTCCACTCAGTTCTTTAGCTAGCTATCTCTCAGAGCGCTGTGTGTCAAACCTCCTCCACCACTCAGTTCTTTTGCTAGCTACCTCTCAGTGAGCTGTCTGTCAAACCTTTTCCACCGCTCAGTTCTTTAGCTAGCTACCACTCAGAGAGCTGTGTGTCAAACCTCCTCCACCACTCAGTTCTTTAGCTAGCTACCTCTCAGAGAGCTGTGTGTCAAACCTCCTCCACCATTCAGTTCTTTAGCTAGCTACCTCTCAGAGAGCTGTGTGTCATACCTCTTCCACCGCCCAGTTCTTAAGCTAGCTACCTCTCAGAGAGCCGTGTGTCAAACCTCCTCCACCACTCAGTACTTTAGCTAGCTACCTCTCAGAGAGCTGTGTGTCAAACCTCCTCCAGCACTCAGTTCTTTAGCTAGCTACCTCTCAGAGAGCTGTGTGTCAAACCTCTTCCACCACTCAAGTTCTTTAACTAGCTACCTTTCAGAGAGCTGTGTGTCAAACCTCTTCCACCACTCAGGTCATTAGCAGCTACATCTCAGAGAGCATTGTGCCAAACCTCCTCCACCACTCAGTTCTTTAGCTAGCTACATCCCAGAGAGCTTTATGCCAAACCTCCTCCACCACTCACTTCTTCAACTAGCTACCTCTCAGAGAGCTGTGTGTCAAACCTCCTGCAGCACTCAGTTCTTTAGCTAGCTACCTCTCAGAGAGCTGTGTGTCAAACCACCTTCACCACTCAAGTTCTTTAGCTAGCTACCTCTCAGAGAGCTGTGTGTCAAGCCTCTTCCACCACTCAGTTCTTTAGCTAGCTACCTCTCAGAGAGCTGTGTGTCAAACCTCTTCCACCACTCAGGTCTTTAGCTAGCTACCTCTCAGAGAGCTGTGTGTCAAACCTTTTCCACCACTCAGTTCTTTAGCTAGCTACCTCTCAGAGAGCTGTGTGTCAAACCTCTTCCACCACTCAGTTCTTTAGCTAGCTACCTGTCAGAGAGCTGTGTGTCAAACCTCTTCTACAACTAAGTTCATTAGCTAACTACCTCTCAGAGAGCTTTTGTGTCAAACCTCCTCCACCACACAGTTCTTTAGCTAGCTACTTCTCAGAGAGCTGTGTGTCAAACCTCTTCCACCACTCAGGTCATTAGCAGCTACATCTCAGAGAGCATTGTGCCAAACCTCCTCCACCACTCAGTTCTTTAGCTAGCTACCTCTCAGTGAGCTGTGTGTCAAACCTCCTCCAGCACTCAAGTTCTTTAGCTAGCTACATCTCAGAGAGCTGTGTGTCAAACCTCCTCCACTCCTCAAGTTATTTAACTAGCTACCTCTCAGAGAGCTGTGTGTCAAACCTCTTCCACCACTCAGTTCTTACCTAGCTACCTCTCAGAGAGCTGTGTGTCAAACCTCCTCCACCATTCAGTTCTTTAGCTAGCTACCTCTCAGAGAGCTGTGTGTCAAACCTCTTCCACCACTCAGTTAATTAGCTAGCTACCTCTCAGAGAGCTGTGTGTCAAACCTCTTCCACCACTCAGTTTTTTAGCTAGCTACCTCTCAGAGAGCTGTGTGTCAAACCTCTTCCACTACTAAGGTCATTAGCTAGCTACATCTCAGAGAGCTTTGTGCCAAACCTCCTCCACCACTCAGTTCTTCAGCTAGCTACCTCTCAGAGAGCTGTGTGTCAAACCTCCTCCAGCACTAAGTTCTTTAGCTAGCTACCTCTCAGAGAGCTGTGTATCAAAACCTCCTCCACTCAGTTCTTTAGCTAGCTATCTCTCAGAGCGCTGTGTGTCAAACCTCCTCCACCACTCATTTCTTTTGCTAGCTACCTCTCAGTGAGCTGTCTGTCAAACCTTTTCCACCGCTCAGTTCTTTAGCTAGCTACCACTCAGAGAGCTGTCTGTCAAACCTCCTCCACCATTCAGTTCTTTAGCTAGCTACCTCTCAGAGAGCTGTGTGTCATACCTCTTCCACCGCCCAGTTCTTAAGCTAGCTACCTCTCAGAGAGCCGTGTGTCAAACCTCCTCCACCACTCAGTACTTTAGCTAGCTACCTCTCAGAGAGCTGTGTGTCAAACCTCCTCCAGCACTCAGTTCTTTAGCTAGCTACCTCTCAGAGAGCTGTGTGTCAAACCTCTTCCACCACTCAAGTTCTTTAACTAGCTACCTTTCAGAGAGCTGTGTGTCAAACCTCTTCCACCACTCAGGTCATTAGCAGCTACATCTCAGAGAGCATTGTGCCAAACCTCCTCCACCACTCAGTTCTTTAGCTAGCTACATCTCAGAGAGCTTTATGCCAAACCTCCTCCACCACTCACTTCTTCAACTAGCTACCTCTCAGAGAGCTGTGTGTCAAACCTCCTGCAGCACTCAGTTCTTTAGCTAGCTACCTCTCAGAGAGCTGTGTGTCAAACCTCCTTCACCACTCAAGTTCTTTAGCTAGCTACCTCTCAGAGAGCTGTGTGTCAAGCCTCTTCCACCACTCAGTTCTTTAGCTAGCTAACTCTCAGAGAGCTGTGTGTCAAACCTCTTCCACCACTCAGGTCTTTAGCTAGCTACCTCTCAGAGAGCTGTGTGTCAAACCTTTTCCACCACTCAGTTCTTTAGCTAGCTACCTCTCAGAGAGCTGTGTGTCAAACCTCTTCCACCACTCAGTTCTTTAGCTAGCTACCTGTCAGAGAGCTGTGTGTCAAACCTCTTCTACAACTCAGTTCTTTAGCTAACTACCTCTCAGAGAGCTTTTGTGTCAAACCTCCTCCACCACACAGTTCTTTAGCTAGCTACTTCTCAGAGAGCTGTGTGTCAAACCTCTTCCACCACTCAGGTCATTAGCAGCTACATCTCAGAGAGCATTGTGCCAAACCTCCTCCACCACTCAGTTCTTTAGCTAGCTACCTCTCAGTGAGCTGTGTGTCAAACCTCCTCCAGCACTCAAGTTCTTTAGCTAGCTACATCTCAGAGAGCTGTGTGTCAACCCTCCTCCACTCCTCAAGTTATTTAACTAGCTACCTCTCAGAGAGCTGTGTGTCAAACCTCTTCCACCACTCAGTTCTTACCTAGCTACCTCTCAGAGAGCTGTGTGTCAAACCTCCTCCACCATTCAGTTCTTTAGCTAGCTACCTCTCAGAGAGCTGTGTGTCAAACCTCTTCCACCACTCAGTTAATTAGCTAGCTACCTCTCAGAGAGCTGTGTGTCAAACCTCCTCCAGCACTAAGTTCTTTAGCTAGCTACCTCTCAGAGAGCTGTGTGTCAAATCTCCTTCACCACTCAAGTTCTTTAACTAGCTACCTTTCAGAGAGCTGTGTCTCAAACCTCTTCCACCACTCAGTTCTTTAGCTAGCTACCTCTCAGAGAGCTGTGTGTCAAACCTCTTCCACCCCTCAGTTCTTTAGCTAGCTACCTCTCAGAGAGCTGTGTGTCAAACATCCTCCACCATTCAGTTCTTTAGCTAGCTACCTCTCAGAGAGCATTGTGTCAAACCTCTTCCACCACTCAGTTCTTTAGCTAGCTACCTCTCAGAGAGCTGTGTGTCAAACCTCTTCCACCACTCAGGTCTTTAGCTAGCTACCTCTCAGAGAGCTGTGTGTCAAACCTTTTCCACCACTCAGTTCTTTAGCTAGCTACCTCTCAGAGAGCTGTGTGTCAAACCTCTTCCACCACTCAGTTCTTTAGCTAGCTACCTGTCAGAGAGCTGTGTGTCAAACCTCTTCTACAACTCAGTTCTTTAGCTAACTACCTCTCAGAGAGCTTTTGTGTCAAACCTCCTCCACCACACAGTTCTTTAGCTAGCTACTTCTCAGAGAGCTGTGTGTCAAACCTCTTCCACCACTCAGGTCATTAGCAGCTACATCTCAGAGAGCATTGTTCCAAACCTCCTCCACCACTCAGTTCTTTAGCTAGCTACCTCTCAGTGAGCTGTGTGTCAAACCTCATCCAGCACTCAAGTTCTTTAGCTAGCTACATCTCAGAGAGCTGTGTGTCAAACCTCCTCCACTCCTCAAGTTATTTAACTAGCTACCTCTCAGAGAGCTGTGTGTCAAACCTCTTCCACCACTCAGTTCTTACCTAGCTACCTCTCAGAGAGCTGTGTGTCAAACCTCCTCCACCATTCAGTTCTTTAGCTAGCTACCTCTCAGAGAGCTGTGTGTCAAACCTCTTCCACCACTCAGTTAATTAGCTAGCTACCTCTCAGAGAGCTGTGTGTCAAACCTCTTCCACCACTCAGTTTTTTAGCTAGCTACCTCTCAGAGAGCTGTGTGTCAAACCTCTTCCACTACTAAGGTCATTAGCTAGCTACATCTCAGAGAGCTTTGTGCCAAACCTCCTCCACCACTCAGTTCTTCAGCTAGCTACCTCTCAGAGAGCTGTGTGTCAAACCTCCTCCAGCACTAAGTTCTTTAGCTAGCTACCTCTCAGAGAGCTGTGTATCAAAACCTCCTCCACTCAGTTCTTTAGCTAGCTATCTCTCAGAGCGCTGTGTGTCAAACCTCCTCCACCACTCAGTTCTTTTGCTAGCTACCTCTCAGTGAGCTGTCTGTCAAACCTTTTCCACCGCTCAGTTCTTTAGCTAGCTACCACTCAGAGAGCTGTGTGTCAAACCTCCTCCACCACTCAGCTCTTTAGCTAGCTACCTCTCAGAGAGCTGTCTGTCAAACCTCCTCCACCATTCAGTTCTTTAGCTAGCTACCTCTCAGAGAGCTGTGTGTCATACCTCTTCCACCGCCCAGTTCTTAAGCTAGCTACCTCTCAGAGAGCCGTGTGTCAAACCTCCTCCACCACTCAGTATTTTAGCTAGCTACCTCTCAGAGAGCTGTGTGTCAAACCTCCTCCAGCACTCAGTTCTTTAGCTAGCTACCTCTCAGAGAGCTGTGTGTCAAACCTCTTCCACCACTCAAGTTCTTTAACTAGCTACCTTTCAGAGAGCTGTGTGTCAAACCTCTTCCACCACTCAGGTCATTAGCAGCTACATCTCAGAGAGCATTGTGCCAAACCTCCTCCACCACTCAGTTCTTTAGCTAGCTACATCTCAGAGAGCTTTATGCCAAACCTCCTCCACCACTCACTTCTTCAACTAGCTACCTCTCAGAGAGCTGTGTGTCAAACCTCCTGCAGCACTCAGTTCTTTAGCTAGCTACCTCTCAGAGAGCTGTGTGTCAAGCCTCTTCCACCACTCAGTTCTTTAGCTAGCTACCTCTCAGAGAGCTGTGTGTCAAACCTCTTCCACCACTCAGGTCTTTAGCTAGCTACCTCTCAGAGAGCTGTGTGTCAAACCTTTTCCACCACTCAGTTCTTTAGCTAGCTACCTCTCAGAGAGCTGTGTGTCAAACCTCTTCCACCACTCAGTTCTTTAGCTAGCTACCTGTCAGAGAGCTGTGTGTCAAACCTCTTCTACAACTCAGTTCTTTAGCTAACTACCTCTCAGAGAGCTTTTGTGTCAAACCTCCTCCACCACACAGTTCTTTAGCTAGCTACTTCTCAGAGAGCTGTGTGTCAAACCTCTTCCACCACTCAGGTCATTAGCAGCTACATCTCAGAGAGCATTGTGCCAAACCTCCTCCACCACTCAGTTCTTTAGCTAGCTACCTCTCAGTGAGCTGTGTGTCAAATCTCCTCCAGCACTCAAGTTCTTTAGCTAGCTACATCTCAGAGAGCTGTGTGTCAACCCTCCTCCACTCCTCAAGTTATTTAACTAGCTACCTCTCAGAGAGCTGTGTGTCAAACCTCTTCCACCACTCAGTTCTTACCTAGCTACCTCTCAGAGAGCTGTGTGTCAAACCTCCTCCACCATTCAGTTCTTTAGCTAGCTACCTCTCAGAGAGCTGTGTGTCAAACCTCTTCCACCACTCAGTTAATTAGCTAGCTACCTCTCAGAGAGCTGTGTGTCAAACCTCCTCCAGCACTAAGTTCTTTAGCTAGCTACCTCTCAGAGAGCTGTGTGTCAAATCTCCTTCACCACTCAAGTTCTTTAACTAGCTACCTTTCAGAGAGCTGTGTCTCAAACCTCTTCCACCACTCAGTTCTTTAGCTAGCTACCTCTCAGAGAGCTGTGTGTCAAACCTCTTCCACCCCTCAGTTCTTTAGCTAGCTACCTCTCAGAGAGCTGTGTGTCAAACATCCTCCACCATTCAGTTCTTTAGCTAGCTACCTCTCAGAGAGCAGTGTGTCAAACCTCTACCACCACTCAGTTCTTTAGCTAGCTACCTCTCAGAGAGCTGTGTGTCAAACCTCTTCCACCACTCAGTTCTTTAGCTAGCTACCGCTCAGAGAGCTGTGTGTCAAACCTCCTCCAGCACTCAGTTCTTTAGCTAGCTACCTCTCAGAGAGCTGTGTCAAACCTCTTCCACGACTCAGGTCATTAGCAGCTACCTCTCAGAGAGCTGTGTGTCAAACCTCTTCCACCACTCAGGTCATTAGCAGCTACATCTCAGAGAGCATTGTGCCAAACCTCCTCCACCACTCAGTTCTTTAGCTAGCTACCTCTCAGTGAGCTGTGTGTCAAACCTCCTCCAGCACTCAAGTTCTTTAGCTAGCTACATCTCAGAGAGCTGTGTGTCAAACCTCCTCCACTCCTCAAGTTATTTAACTAGCTACCTCTCAGAGAGCTGTGTGTCAAACCTCTTCCACCACTCAGTTCTTACCTAGCTACCTCTCAGAGAGCTGTGTGTCAAACCTCCTCCACCATTCAGTTCTTTAGCTAGCTACCTCTCAGAGAGCTGTGTGTCAAACCTCTTCCACCACTCAGTTAATTAGCTAGCTACCTCTCAGAGAGCTGTGTGTCAAACCTCTTCCACCACTCAGTTTTTTAGCTAGCTACCTCTCAGAGAGCTGTGTGTCAAACCTCTTCCACTACTAAGGTCATTAGCTAGCTACATCTCAGAGAGCTTTGTGCCAAACCTCCTCCACCACTCAGTTCTTCAGCTAGCTACCTCTCAGAGAGCTGTGTGTCAAACCTCCTCCAGCACTAAGTTCTTTAGCTAGCTACCTCTCAGAGAGCTGTGTATCAAAACCTCCTCCACTCAGTTCTTTAGCTAGCTATCTCTCAGAGCGCTGTGTGTCAAACCTCCTCCACCACTCATTTCTTTTGCTAGCTACCTCTCAGTGAGCTGTCTGTCAAACCTTTTCCACCGCTCAGTTCTTTAGCTAGCTACCACTCAGAGAGCTGTCTGTCAAACCTCCTCCACCATTCAGTTCTTTAGCTAGCTACCTCTCAGAGAGCTGTGTGTCATACCTCTTCCACCGCCCAGTTCTTAAGCTAGCTACCTCTCAGAGAGCCGTGTGTCAAACCTCCTCCACCACTCAGTACTTTAGCTAGCTACCTCTCAGAGAGCTGTGTGTCAAACCTCCTCCAGCACTCAGTTCTTTAGCTAGCTACCTCTCAGAGAGCTGTGTGTCAAACCTCTTCCACCACTCAAGTTCTTTAACTAGCTACCTTTCAGAGAGCTGTGTGTCAAACCTCTTCCACCACTCAGGTCATTAGCAGCTACATCTCAGAGAGCATTGTGCCAAACCTCCTCCACCACTCAGTTCTTTAGCTAGCTACATCTCAGAGAGCTTTATGCCAAACCTCCTCCACCACTCACTTCTTCAACTAGCTACCTCTCAGAGAGCTGTGTGTCAAACCTCCTGCAGCACTCAGTTCTTTAGCTAGCTACCTCTCAGAGAGCTGTGTGTCAAACCTCCTTCACCACTCAAGTTCTTTAGCTAGCTACCTCTCAGAGAGCTGTGTGTCAAGCCTCTTCCACCACTCAGTTCTTTAGCTAGCTAACTCTCAGAGAGCTGTGTGTCAAACCTCTTCCACCACTCAGGTCTTTAGCTAGCTACCTCTCAGAGAGCTGTGTGTCAAACCTTTTCCACCACTCAGTTCTTTAGCTAGCTACCTCTCAGAGAGCTGTGTGTCAAACCTCTTCCACCACTCAGTTCTTTAGCTAGCTACCTGTCAGAGAGCTGTGTGTCAAACCTCTTCTACAACTCAGTTCTTTAGCTAACTACCTCTCAGAGAGCTTTTGTGTCAAACCTCCTCCACCACACAGTTCTTTAGCTAGCTACTTCTCAGAGAGCTGTGTGTCAAACCTCTTCCACCACTCAGGTCATTAGCAGCTACATCTCAGAGAGCATTGTGCCAAACCTCCTCCACCACTCAGTTCTTTAGCTAGCTACCTCTCAGTGAGCTGTGTGTCAAACCTCCTCCAGCACTCAAGTTCTTTAGCTAGCTACATCTCAGAGAGCTGTGTGTCAACCCTCCTCCACTCCTCAAGTTATTTAACTAGCTACCTCTCAGAGAGCTGTGTGTCAAACCTCTTCCACCACTCAGTTCTTACCTAGCTACCTCTCAGAGAGCTGTGTGTCAAACCTCCTCCACCATTCAGTTCTTTAGCTAGCTACCTCTCAGAGAGCTGTGTGTCAAACCTCTTCCACCACTCAGTTAATTAGCTAGCTACCTCTCAGAGAGCTGTGTGTCAAACCTCCTCCAGCACTAAGTTCTTTAGCTAGCTACCTCTCAGAGAGCTGTGTGTCAAATCTCCTTCACCACTCAAGTTCTTTAACTAGCTACCTTTCAGAGAGCTGTGTCTCAAACCTCTTCCACCACTCAGTTCTTTAGCTAGCTACCTCTCAGAGAGCTGTGTGTCAAACCTCTTCCACCCCTCAGTTCTTTAGCTAGCTACCTCTCAGAGAGCTGTGTGTCAAACATCCTCCACCATTCAGTTCTTTAGCTAGCTACCTCTCAGAGAGCATTGTGTCAAACCTCTTCCACCACTCAGTTCTTTAGCTAGCTACCTCTCAGAGAGCTGTGTGTCAAACCTCTTCCACCACTCAGGTCTTTAGCTAGCTACCTCTCAGAGAGCTGTGTGTCAAACCTTTTCCACCACTCAGTTCTTTAGCTAGCTACCTCTCAGAGAGCTGTGTGTCAAACCTCTTCCACCACTCAGTTCTTTAGCTAGCTACCTGTCAGAGAGCTGTGTGTCAAACCTCTTCTACAACTCAGTTCTTTAGCTAACTACCTCTCAGAGAGCTTTTGTGTCAAACCTCCTCCACCACACAGTTCTTTAGCTAGCTACTTCTCAGAGAGCTGTGTGTCAAACCTCTTCCACCACTCAGGTCATTAGCAGCTACATCTCAGAGAGCATTGTTCCAAACCTCCTCCACCACTCAGTTCTTTAGCTAGCTACCTCTCAGTGAGCTGTGTGTCAAACCTCATCCAGCACTCAAGTTCTTTAGCTAGCTACATCTCAGAGAGCTGTGTGTCAAACCTCCTCCACTCCTCAAGTTATTTAACTAGCTACCTCTCAGAGAGCTGTGTGTCAAACCTCTTCCACCACTCAGTTCTTACCTAGCTACCTCTCAGAGAGCTGTGTGTCAAACCTCCTCCACCATTCAGTTCTTTAGCTAGCTACCTCTCAGAGAGCTGTGTGTCAAACCTCTTCCACCACTCAGTTAATTAGCTAGCTACCTCTCAGAGAGCTGTGTGTCAAACCTCTTCCACCACTCAGTTTTTTAGCTAGCTACCTCTCAGAGAGCTGTGTGTCAAACCTCTTCCACTACTAAGGTCATTAGCTAGCTACATCTCAGAGAGCTTTGTGCCAAACCTCCTCCACCACTCAGTTCTTCAGCTAGCTACCTCTCAGAGAGCTGTGTGTCAAACCTCCTCCAGCACTAAGTTCTTTAGCTAGCTACCTCTCAGAGAGCTGTGTATCAAAACCTCCTCCACTCAGTTCTTTAGCTAGCTATCTCTCAGAGCGCTGTGTGTCAAACCTCCTCCACCACTCAGTTCTTTTGCTAGCTACCTCTCAGTGAGCTGTCTGTCAAACCTTTTCCACCGCTCAGTTCTTTAGCTAGCTACCACTCAGAGAGCTGTGTGTCAAACCTCCTCCACCACTCAGCTCTTTAGCTAGCTACCTCTCAGAGAGCTGTCTGTCAAACCTCCTCCACCATTCAGTTCTTTAGCTAGCTACCTCTCAGAGAGCTGTGTGTCATACCTCTTCCACCGCCCAGTTCTTAAGCTAGCTACCTCTCAGAGAGCCGTGTGTCAAACCTCCTCCACCACTCAGTATTTTAGCTAGCTACCTCTCAGAGAGCTGTGTGTCAAACCTCCTCCAGCACTCAGTTCTTTAGCTAGCTACCTCTCAGAGAGCTGTGTGTCAAACCTCTTCCACCACTCAAGTTCTTTAACTAGCTACCTTTCAGAGAGCTGTGTGTCAAACCTCTTCCACCACTCAGGTCATTAGCAGCTACATCTCAGAGAGCATTGTGCCAAACCTCCTCCACCACTCAGTTCTTTAGCTAGCTACATCTCAGAGAGCTTTATGCCAAACCTCCTCCACCACTCACTTCTTCAACTAGCTACCTCTCAGAGAGCTGTGTGTCAAACCTCCTGCAGCACTCAGTTCTTTAGCTAGCTACCTCTCAGAGAGCTGTGTGTCAAGCCTCTTCCACCACTCAGTTCTTTAGCTAGCTACCTCTCAGAGAGCTGTGTGTCAAACCTCTTCCACCACTCAGGTCTTTAGCTAGCTACCTCTCAGAGAGCTGTGTGTCAAACCTTTTCCACCACTCAGTTCTTTAGCTAGCTACCTCTCAGAGAGCTGTGTGTCAAACCTCTTCCACCACTCAGTTCTTTAGCTAGCTACCTGTCAGAGAGCTGTGTGTCAAACCTCTTCTACAACTCAGTTCTTTAGCTAACTACCTCTCAGAGAGCTTTTGTGTCAAACCTCCTCCACCACACAGTTCTTTAGCTAGCTACTTCTCAGAGAGCTGTGTGTCAAACCTCTTCCACCACTCAGGTCATTAGCAGCTACATCTCAGAGAGCATTGTGCCAAACCTCCTCCACCACTCAGTTCTTTAGCTAGCTACCTCTCAGTGAGCTGTGTGTCAAATCTCCTCCAGCACTCAAGTTCTTTAGCTAGCTACATCTCAGAGAGCTGTGTGTCAACCCTCCTCCACTCCTCAAGTTATTTAACTAGCTACCTCTCAGAGAGCTGTGTGTCAAACCTCTTCCACCACTCAGTTCTTACCTAGCTACCTCTCAGAGAGCTGTGTGTCAAACCTCCTCCACCATTCAGTTCTTTAGCTAGCTACCTCTCAGAGAGCTGTGTGTCAAACCTCTTCCACCACTCAGTTAATTAGCTAGCTACCTCTCAGAGAGCTGTGTGTCAAACCTCCTCCAGCACTAAGTTCTTTAGCTAGCTACCTCTCAGAGAGCTGTGTGTCAAATCTCCTTCACCACTCAAGTTCTTTAACTAGCTACCTTTCAGAGAGCTGTGTCTCAAACCTCTTCCACCACTCAGTTCTTTAGCTAGCTACCTCTCAGAGAGCTGTGTGTCAAACCTCTTCCACCCCTCAGTTCTTTAGCTAGCTACCTCTCAGAGAGCTGTGTGTCAAACATCCTCCACCATTCAGTTCTTTAGCTAGCTACCTCTCAGAGAGCAGTGTGTCAAACCTCTACCACCACTCAGTTCTTTAGCTAGCTACCTCTCAGAGAGCTGTGTGTCAAACCTCTTCCACCACTCAGTTCTTTAGCTAGCTACCGCTCAGAGAGCTGTGTGTCAAACCTCCTCCAGCACTCAGTTCTTTAGCTAGCTACCTCTCAGAGAGCTGTGTCAAACCTCTTCCACGACTCAGTTCTTTTGCTAGCTACCTCTCAGAGAGCTGTGTGTCAAACCTCCTCCACTCAGTTCTTTTGCTAGCTACCTCTCAGAGAGCTGTGTATCAAACCTCCTCCACCACTCAAGTTCTTTAACTAGCTACCTTTCAGAGAGCTGTGTCAAACCTCTTCCATCACTCAGTTATTTAGCTAGCTACCTCTCAGAGAGCTGTGTGTCAAACCTCTTCCACCACTCAGTTCTTTAGCTAGCTACCTCTCAGAGAGCTGTGTGTCAAACCTCTTCCACCACTCAGGTCTTTAGCTAGCTAGCTCTCAGAGAGCTGTGTGTCAAACCTCTTCCACCACTCAGTTCTTTAGCTAGCTACCTCTCAGAGAGCTGTGTGTCAAACCTCCTCCAGCACTCAGTTCTTTAGCTAGCTACGTCTCAGAGAACTGTGTCAAACCTCCTCCAGCACTCCGTTCTTTAGCTAGCTACCTCTCAGAGAGCTGTGTGTCAAACCTCTTCCACCACTCAGTTAATTAGCTAGCTACCTCTCAGAGAGCTGTGTGTCAAACCTCTTCCACCACTCAGGTCTTTAGCTAGCTACCTCTCAGAGAGCTGTGTGTCAAACCTCTTCCACCACTCAGTTCTTTAGCTAGCTACCTCTCAGAGAGCTGTGTGTCAAACCTCTTCCACCATTCAGTTCTTTAGCTAGCTACCTCTCAGAGAGCTGTGTGTCAAACCTCTTCCACCACTCAGTTCTTTAGCTAGCTACCTCTCAGAGAGCTGTGTGTCAAACCTCTTCCACCACTCAGGTCTTTAGCTAGCTACCTCTCAGAGAGCTGTGTGAGTGTCTCAATGTCTTCATGTGTGTGTGTGTCAGCATGCCTTCCTATGTTTATGCATGTGCGTGTGAGTATGTATGTGTGTGAGTGTTTGTGTGCACCCTATTCCCTATATAGAGCACTACTGTTGACCAGAGCGCTATGATCAAAAGAAGTGCACTATATAGGGAATATGGTGCCATTTGAGACAGACCTAGTTTAGGGTTGAAACCTTGTCACTAGTCTGGGAGAGTTAGTTATACCAGTGTTGGGATTAATCTATTCTAAATTAAGTCTGGCATTCTCACCGGACACCCGACGATGAGGTCGCTGGCCCGGAGGTCCTCACCGTGGACGGAGAGGAAGGAGTCAGAGGCGGGGTTTAACCTTCCCAGCTCCTCTAGAACATCACAGTACTGTTCCAGTCTGTGTAGGGGCCTGGAGACAGTGGGGGAAGGACAGGAGGGAGAGAGGAGGGGTGGCAGGGAGTCTGAGCTGGGGAGGGACGAGGAGGAGGAGAGGGGAAGGAGAGGAGAGGACTTCAGCCATCTACACTATGGTCATTAACATCAATCTCATTTTTTTCTTCACATAACATAAAAAAATTTATCAACAAACAGAACAGACATAACAAACACAGTGCAATACTTGCAACTCCAGTCCATAAAAAAAAACTACAAATACAAAAGAAAAATCCTATTAAATATACAGATTTGGCCAAGCCGCCCACCCAATCATCATCATCATCATCATTATCACATCATCATTTTCATGATACAGTATACTTTTAAACATCTTCTACTGCCACCCTGTGGTCGTTTTAGATAACTACAGTGAACGTTCTACCCTCAGATCTCTGCTAATACCATCTGTGTGATGTTCTTCTCTTCATGTTTACTCAGTTTAAAGCTATGATCAGACATTGCCCTATGCATGTATCAGACTGGGGTTATTATAATATATTGAAAGTCTGGTGATTGGTTTTAGTGTAATCCAACATTAATGAGTTATTTCAGGGTATACAATGCAGTGTTAATTGCCTTTACTATATGAAACAGCTCAAAATCCCAGCCATTATTATGAGCTTTCCTCCCCTCACCAGCCTCCACTGATGCTGTAATAATGTTTTTTGAATGGAACGTTTTCTTACCTTGAAGAAGTCTGCAGCCTAAGTGACCAACAAGGAGTCCACTTCTGGTTTGGTCCTTACTATATGTAGTGAGAGTACTGGAGAAACTCCTCTCTCTTTGTATGAGAGGGATAAAGAGTGAGCGAGAGCCAGAGAGAAAGAGGGGGGAGATAGAAAAAAGTAGTCAATTTCTTCTTCTTCTACTTCTCGATGGCACTGTCCATGCTAAAACAGCCCTCTATCCAACTCTATGTGACCCACTCACATGTTTACTGAAGAGGTCCTGTTTCAGCAGGCTCTGCAGTAGAGCTCCCTCCATGGTTGGGAGGAGGTACTGCGAGTGGAAGGCGCTGAAGCTGGCCAAGTTGTGCAAAAGGAGGCCTGCTTCCCCCGGAGGGAGGACGGGGTGTCTGGACCCTCCAAGAGGGGCAGGTAGGTCTCCTCCACACCCTTTAACACGGCCACGTACTGCCTCCCTGAGCTCAGCATCCTAAACCATAATAGATAGAGCTTGCTATAGGGAAAGAGAGAGGGGGGGGTAGAGGATGAAGGGAGCGGATGAAGAGGGGAAAGAAGGGGTTGGGGAGGGAGAAAGGAAAATGGGGGGAATCAGAAAGAGAGAGGAAGTGGGAAAGAAAGTTAAGGAGGGAAGGGGGAAGAGGAATAGAGAAAGAGATGGAGGGAGATAGAGGAAGGGAGGACAGAGATTGGGGAAATAGAGAAAGTGGAGGGAAGGAGTAAAGAGAGGGATACCCTGCACTCCTCCTCCCCCATCCCTCTACCTCCTCCCTCTCTCTCCAGTCTTCCATCTGTGATACAATACAACACAGTGCTACTATACTAGTGTTCCATTTCATTCAGATCTTCCCTCCCTCTCTCCTACCTTTTCCAGTTTGTCCACCATGGCAGCCAATCGACCGAGGGCTTCCAGGTCGCTGACTCTGTGATTGGACATCTGGACGAGGCGTTGGAGGGCGTTGTCCACACTATCATAGAGGTTTGAGGTCGCAGCCAAGGCATCCCTGAGGGGCACAGGGTTCAAAGGTCATAAAGGATATGATTATATAGGGGTGAATCCTAACTTCCACTTAAGTCGAATTTTCACTGAGTCTCCCATTGACATCACATGACTAAGTTAATATTTTACTTAGTGTAAGTTAGAATCCTAACTTACACTAAGTAAAATATTAACTTAGTCATGTGATGTCAATTGATTTAATGAAAGAGACAGAAGATTGATGTGTTATAATAGGAACCGTTTTCAAATACATTTCTCATACGTTATATCTATGATAGGATCATCTATTTTAATTACATTTTCATTTGGACACACTGATGGGACAGGGTCGTAGATATGTACAAGAGAGCTCATCTATCTTTGCAATGGCCACTTCTGTGACAGCATGGGAAGCGCCATTGAGGGAAAGTGTGCCTTCTATCCAACTCTATGGACAGGGTAGCTGGTGGTACCTGCAGTCCGGGGATCTCTTTGCCAGTCCTGATGTGGTCAGTCCTGCCAGCCAGGCCCCGCCCTTCAGCTGCAGCTCAGTCAGCCGTTGGTTGACCAGGACGCTCGTCATCAGCTCTCTGTGTTTATCCACACTCAGGGGAACAGTCTGGAAAAGAGACCAAAAAAATCATCTGGTAAACTGTGCGTTGTTAAGCAAGATGGTTCACGCTCAGAACGTATGTGACATTTACACAACATTTATTCAACTTTTTTCATAAGTTCACTCAAAAGTTTTTTTTTTCTTTTAAGATTAATTTGGCGACAATTGTTGGTATTTCACCCCATAACACCTCGTTGACTTGTGTGCTACCATGTTAAACCACACAGAAGCAGTGATATGGTAATACACATAGCATACCTTGATACAGTCTGGTAGTGGTGCTGTGTCCATAGGCTGCAGTGCACCCTCCAACAGACAGAGGGCGCTCTCACAACACTCAGTCAGACTCAACAGTCTAAAAGCAAAAACAGGACTGGAGTAATTTAGTACAGTTAGTTTGCAGTTCAAATGACACCCTATTCCCTATAGTGAACTGTTATTGACCAGAGCACTACTTTTAACCAGGGACCCAACCTATAATAGTTCATACTTCACATGACATAAAAAGGCTTGATGGTGAAAACGTGTCCATTGATATGGCTGATTTCAAATCTAAGGAAATAATGTTCTTTGCGATTTCAGGCTGTCTTTTTCATTCAAGTCACATGACTCGAGTAACGTACAATATTGTGTGTGTGTGTGCACATGCACACATGCCTTCCTGAGTGTGTGTGTGTATGCTGTGCCGTGTGCGCGTGTGATTGTAAATCAATTTGGGATAAGTGTGAATAAACAAAACATTCCTGCCTGTCTCGGTCTTGGAATCTCATATTCCAAATGCCAATAGTGGCGTATTGATTGAGCTGCATATGGAATCTGAATTGATTTGAGAAAGAATAGGCTTTATGACTGTAAGTCTTAGCATTCAAAGAGCTAAACTTGACATTCTGAGTGCTAGAATCATGCTGGGAACAGACTCTCTCTCTCTCTCTCCTCTCTCTCTCTCTCTCTCTCTCTCTCTCTCTCTCACACTCTCTCATCAGTCTCTGTTTCCCTGCCCCTCCCTCCATCCCTCTTTCCCTCCCTCCCTCACCAGTCTGAAAGCCAGCCAGTTAGAGTGGCAGTGTTTATAGTCTCCATCCATCTCCAGGGGCAGCTGCTGCCTGTCTATATACTGTTGAAGGACCCCTGTCCCTCGCGCCGTGTGCACAGACACACACACACACACACACACACACACACACACACACACACTCACTCAAAAAGACAGAGATAAAAGGGAATTACATTTAGTGTGACAAGCGATACAGTGTGAGAATTCAATTGAATTCAACTCTCCTTTTCATAGCCACCCAGGATAGTCCATTCACCTTTATATAGCCACCCAGGATAGTCCATTCACCTTTATATAGCCACCCAGGATAGTCCATTCTGCTTTATATAGCCACCCAGGATAGTCCATTCTCCTTTATATAGCCACCCAGGATAGTCCATTCACCTTTATATAGCCACCCAGGATAGTCCATTCTCCTTTATATAGCCACCCAGGATAGTCCATTCACCTTTATATAGCCACCCAGGATAGTCCATTCACCTTTATATAGCCACCCAGGATAGTCCATTCTCCTTTATATAGCCACCCAGGATAGTCCATTCACCTTTATATAGCCACCCAGGATAGTCCATTCACCTTTATATAGCCACCCAGGATAGTCCATTCTCCTTTATATAGCCACCCAGGATAGTCCATTCTGCTTTATATAGCCACCCAGGATAGTCCATTCTGCTTTATATAGCCACCCAGGATAGTCCATTCTGCTTTATATAGCCACCCAGGATAGTCCATTCTCCTTTATATAGCCACCCAGGATAGTCCATTCTCCTTTATATAGCCACTCAGGATAGTCCATTCACCTTTATATAGCCACCCAGGATAGTCCATTCACCTTTATATAGCCACCCAGGATAGTCCATTCACCTTTACATAGCCACCCAGTGTAACCGATGTGAAATGGCTAGCTAGTAAGCGGTGGTGCGCGCTAATAGTGTTTCAATCGGTGACGTCACTTGCTCTGAGACCTTGAAGTAGTTGTTCCCCTTGCTCTGCAAGGGTGACTGTTGTCTGTGTGCAGGCTTTTGTGGCGCGATGGGTAACGATGCTTCGAGGGTGACTTTTGTCTGTGTGCAGAGGGTCCCTGGGTTGAGCCCAGGTAGGGGCGAGGATAGGGACGGAATCTATACTGTTACACCAGAATAGTCCAGTCTCCTTTATATAGCCACCCAGAATAGTCCATTCTCCTTTATATAGCCACCCAGGATAGTCCATTCTCCTTTATATAGCCACCCAGGATAGTCCATTCACCTTTATATAGCCACCCAGGATAGTCCATTCACCTTTATATAGCCACCCAGGAAAGTCCATTCACCTTTATATAGCCACCCAGGATAGTCCATTCTCCTTTATATAGCCACCCAGGATAGTCCATTCACCTTTATATAGCCACCCAGGATAGTCCATTCACCTTTACATAGCCACCCAGTGTAACCGATGTGAAATGGCTAGCTAGTAAGCGGTGGTGCGCGCTAATAGTGTTTCAATCGGTGACGTCACTTGCTCTGAGACCTTGAAGTAGTTGTTCCCCTTGCTCTGCAAGGGTGACTGTTGTCTGTGTGCAGGCTTTTGTGGCGCGATGGGTAACGATGCTTCGAGGGTGACTTTTGTCTGTGTGCAGAGGGTCCCTGGGTTGAGCCCAGGTAGGGGCGAGGAGAGGGACGGAAGCTATACTGTTACACCAGGATAGTCCAGTCTCCTTTATATAGCCACCCAGGATATCACACACACACACACACACACACACACACACACACACACACACACACACACACACACACACACACACACACACACTCCACTTCCCTCATTAATCATCGGTATCACTCCATTTGACCTCTGACCCTGTTACTTTAATGGTAAATTATGTTTTTATAGAGCACACTATCCTTCATCCTCCTTTCTTATCGTCCCTTCAATGATAAATGTTGCTGTGTGTGTGTGTGTGTGTGTGTGTATTCACTTCTACGTCCTCTAGACTGTGGGGAGACACCTGCTGCTGCTCCTTCACCAGAATGAGGACCGAGCCAAGACCTCCTGGGATTACAGCCTGGACCACACACACACACACACACACACACACGCACTCATCATAGGATGCCCTTTCAATGTAAACACATGATGATACGCATATAAACAAAACACACAAGTTTAAACATTCAACATTTAATAGAGGGCGGAGACTGTCAGCTGTCCACTATCACTGTAAGACCCCTCTCTTCTTCAACAGAAGGGCTGATGGAGGGAGAAAGATAGATGAGAGAGAAAGAGAGAGATACAGAGAGAGAGGAAGAGAGAGGATGAGTGGATAAAGTGCATAAAGTGAAACATCGAACTTCAACTTTCAGTTTCTGTCACAAACTACTGTAAAACTAATCTGGGTACCAGCCTGTTTAGCTATCATTCCACTCCTTGTCATGGCTAACTGGGGATAAGAACAGCCAGGAAATTCTGACAGAGTTTAGTCCTCACAGCACTACACACAGGAGGAAGGGAAGGAAGGGCTTCTTTCATAACATGGGATAAAGTAGGTAGGTACCGGATAGGTTACATCTGTTGTGGTGCAGTTTATTGGGCTAGATCTTTGGCACATGACACACACTAAATGCCATTCTCTTTTATCTCAGAGTAGAAGGAGTGGAATGTTAGCTAAACAGAATGTAACGATCATCGTAGAGAGGTGCAGCGTGGCACGTGTTCATGATTATTTATTTCAATCAAACAAACAAACAAACACTCGAACAAAACTAACACAGGGAAACAAAAGCGCACAGTTCTGTCAGGTACAGAAAACAAGTACCCACAAACACAGGTGGGAAAAGGCTGTCTAAGTATGATTCCTAATCAGAGACTACGATAGACAGCTGCCTCTGATTAGGAACCATACTCGGCCCAAAACAAAGAAATACAAAACATAGAATGCCCACCCCACACCCTGACCTAACAAAATAGAGAAATAAACCGTCTCTCTCAGGTCAGGGTGTGACACAGAAGGTACCCAGGCTACTACAAAACCACTATATAAAGTATCACAGTTTTTTACACTGCCAGTAGTGCTGTGAGTGTTACGCTATAAAGGGACCCCCAGACTAGACTGTAATATTGTACTGAGACAGTTTGACATAGTGACAGGTGATTACAGGGTTATCCTGTGATAGCAGGCTAAGACACGGCCCATCTCGTCCTCACGGCAACCGTCCTCAGGGAGGTGCGTTTCAGTGACGACCACAGCTCGTCCCAGCCTATCCACCGTACCTACGGACAGGGGCGGAAATCCCGGGGGGGACGGGGGGGACACGACCCCCCCATCCTGGGAAAAATATGATTTGTCCCCCCCAATATATCACTGAAACATAACTATGTAATTGAAATAATATTAATAATACGCAATGAAAGCAATTGTGCTGATTATAGACACTTAATAGCGCGTTTTTAAGTTTCAAAAGATTGCGACCCCCCCCACCCTTTGCCTCACAATGGTTTGATCCACTGCCAGTTCCTTAGCTTGCTAGGTAACGTAGAGGTCGTATCTACTGTCTGAAAGGCACGCAATGCACGTAACTGACGTAAGGTTAATCCAGTCAATCGCGCACACACACTAGCTGAATATGCAGAGCTAGCGCGCAAATATTAACTATTAAGCTAGCTAGTACCTATTCCATTTATGTGGCGTCGATAAATTGCTATCGTCAATTTATTCCAAGATCAGCATGCATGTAAGTTAGTGCTTCAAAGTCCTTGTGATAAGGTTAGCGATAAACTGAACAGAACTACACTCTCTTCTACCATTGTTTTAAATATATTTAATGGTCTTGTTGCAAAAGCTAAATTGTCGCAAGGGAACTTTTATTTATATATTTTATTTCACCTTTATTTAACCCGGGTAGCAAAGATTATAGCAAACACCACTGAATTGGTGCTCGCTAGCTTTGCAAATTCAGCTATTGTTAGAAGCCAGCCAATATGAAACAAACGATTAAAATGACAAAAGGTTGCAGCATATGTTGTGTAAATGGTGAACTCATACAGCTGTCAACTCTTGTCACTGCAATCCGTTTCACATTTGCTAGCTACCTTTTAGATCGAAGCCCATATAGAATGATAGAAGATAAGATGATAGAAGCCCATCTCCTACTGTAAATAACCTACATACTGTGTGTGTGTAGCCAACCAGGTAGAAAAATTGCAGAAAAATGGCAGAAAACAGACGGACATCAGAGTATTTTCAGTACACCAAAACGCAAAGTAAGAACCCTAGTAGTCTAATATCTCAAAGACTAGTTGATAAAATGTTCATAAGAAAGAAATGAAATTCTAATGGAAATGTTTCACAATGATGTCATTAGGCAGAGCAGGCAACAAATGGCACACAGACAGCAGAGTTGGGGACAGATATGCAGGGACAGACTGGCAGAGACAGGGAGTCTCAGGTAAGTTTGTTGAGTCTTTGTTTGGCAACTTTATGAAAGGTTCTCAATTTTTTTTACTTGTAAAATAGGAACATAATTGGAAAATGCCATGGATACCCCCACTCTCAACTTAAACTGGTGACTGAACTAAGATTTGTTAAAGGCAATGGTATTGCTGTTGTGATTAGTTGTGTAGTTTTGGGTACCGGTAGTTCGGAGTACGGCAAACACCTTATTTCTTTGGTTCCTCAATATACATTTACCATATTAAACGTAGGCTATGTGTTACAGCACTAATTTTGGTGTCCCCCTCAGGAATTGCTCTTGAGAAAATGTAATGTAATTGTCCCCTCCAAAGTTGATATCAGATTTTCGCCCCTGCCTACGGACAGACTCTCCTCCTCTATCTCCCCTTCACCCACCCACACACTCTCCTCCTCTATCTCCCCTTCACCCACACACACACACTCTCCTCCTCTATCTCCCCTTCACCCACACTCTCTCCCTCTATCTCCCCTTCACCCACACACTCACTCTCCTCCTCTATCTCCCCTTCACCCACACACTCACTCTCCTCCTCTATCTCCCCCTTCACCCACACACACACTCTCCTCCTCTATCTCCCCTTCACCCACACACTCACTCTCCCTCTATCTCCCCTTCATCCACACACTCACTCTCCTCCTCTATCTCCCCTTCACCCACTCACTCTCCTCCTCTATCTCCCCCTTCACCCACACACTCACTCTCCTCCTCTATCTCCCCCTTCACCCACACACTCACTCTCCTCCTCTATCTCCCCCTTCACCCACCCACTCACTCTCCCTCTATCTCCCCTTCACCCACACACTCACTCTCCTCCTCTATCTCCCCTTCACCCACACTCTCCTCCTCTATCTCCCCCTTCACCCACACACACACTCTCCTCCTCTATCTCCCCCTTCACCCACACACAGACTCTCCTCCTCTATCTCCCCCTTCACCCACACACTCACTCTCCTCCTCTATCTCCCCTTCACCCACACACTCACTCTCCTCCTCTATCTCCCCCTTCACCCACACACTCACTCTCCCTCTATCTCCCCTTCACCCACACACTCACTCTCCTCCTCTATCTCCCCTTCACCCACACACTCACTCTCCTCCTCTATCTCCCCTTCACACTCACTCTCCTCCTCTATCTCCCCTTCACCCACACACTCACTCTCCTCCTCTATCTCCCCCTTCACCCACCCACTCACTCTCCCTCTATCTCCCCTTCACCCACACACTCACTCTCCTCCTCTATCTCCCCTTCACCCACACTCTCCTCCTCTATCTCCCCCTTCACCCACACACTCACTCTCCTCCTCTATCTCCCCTTCACCCACACACTCACTCTCCTCCTCTATCTCCCCCTTCACCCACCCACTCACTCTCCCTCTATCTCCCCTTCACCCACACACTCACTCTCCTCCTCTATCTCCCCTTCACCCACACTCTCCTCCTCTATCTCCCCCTTCACCCACACACTCACTCTCCCTCTATCTCCCCCTTCACCCACACACTCACTCTCCTCCTCTATCTCCCCTTCACCCACACACACACACTCCTCCTCTAACTCCCCTTCACACTCACTCTCCTCCTCTATCTCCCCTTCACACTCACTCTCCTCCTCTATCTCCCCCTTCACCCACACACTCACTCTCCCTCTATCTCCCCTTCACCCACACTCTCCTCCTCTATCTCCCCCTTCACCCACACACTCACTCTCCCTCTATCTCCCCTTCACCCACACACTCACTCTCCCTCTATCTCCCCTTCATCCACACACTCACTCTCCTCCTCTATCTCCCCTTCACCCACACACACACTCTCCTCCTCTATCTCCCCTTCACCCACACACTCACTCTCCCTCTATCTCCCCTTCATCCACACACTCACTCTCCCTCTATCTCCCCTTCACCCACACACTCACTCTCCCTCTATCTCCCCTTCATCCACACACTCACTCTCCTCCTCTATCTCCCCCTTCACCCACACACTCACTCTCCTCCTCTATCTCCCCCTTCACCCACACACTCACTCTCCCTCTATCTCCCCTTCACCCACACACTCACTCTCCCTCTATCTCCCCTTCATCCACACACTCACTCTCCTCCTCTATCTCCCCCTTCACCCACACACTCACTCTCCTCCTCTATCTCCCCTTCACCCACACACACACTCTCCTCCTCTATCTCCCCTTCACCCACACACTCACTCTCCCTCTATCTCCCCTTCACCCACACACTCACTCTCCTCCTCTATCTCCCCTTCACCCACACACACACTCTCCTCCTCTATCTCCCCCTTCACCCACACACTCACTCTCCCTCTATCTCCCCTTCACCCACACACACACTCTCCTCCTCTATCTCCCCTTCACCCACACACTCACTCTCCCTCTATCTCCCCTTCATCCACACACTCACTCTCCCTCTATCTCCCCTTCACCCACACACTCACTCTCCCTCTATCTCCCCTTCATCCACACACTCACTCTCCTCCTCTATCTCCCCCTTCACCCACACACTCACTCTCCTCCTCTATCTCCCCTTCACCCACACACACACTCTCCTCCTCTATCTCCCCTTCACCCACACACTCACTCTCCCTCTATCTCCCCTTCACCCACACACTCACTCTCCCTCTATCTCCCCCTTCACCCACACACTCACTCTCCCTCTATCTCCCCTTCACCCACACACACACTCTCCTCCTCTATCTCCCCTTCACCCACACACTCACTCTCCCTCTATCTCCCCTTCACCCACACACTCACTCTCCTCCTCTATCTCCCCTTCACACTCACTCTCCTCCTCTAACTCTTCAATGTACCTCAGTGTTCCTTCTTTCTCTCCCTAACCCCACGCTTCTCAATCAGTCCTCTATGTTCTGCAACTCCCTCTCTGTGTGACACACACACACACACACACACACACACACACACACACACACACACACACACACACACACACACACACACACACACACACACACACACACACACACACACACACTTTCCCTCTAACACAGTGAAACGACTGCACTCTTTCATTCTCTCCCTCACTCGCCTGCACCCAACCCCCCCCCCTCTCTCTCTCTTTCTCCTCATCCTCTCCTCTCTTCTCCCTTTCTTCCAGTGCACAGGAGTCACATATGGAAAAAATAGTGTCATGACTCATGCTCCACTGAGCGACAATGAAAAGAGAGATCACTCTGAACGAGTGAGTGTATGTGTGTGTGTGTGTGTGAGAGAGAGAGAGAAACGCTAACTGGGCAACAGTGGGTGTGTGTGTGTGTGTGTGTGTGTGTGTGTGTGTGTGTGTGTGGTGTGTGTGTGTGTGTGTGTGTGTGTGTGTGTGTGTGTACTCACACAGGCATGCTGCTGTAGTTTGTATAGAAGATGCTTGGCAGGGAGTAAGCAGTCCAGCAGGTACATCAGACTGTCATGCTGATAAGTCGACTCCAACACAGAGAAAACCTGCACAGATACAGAGAATGATACAGAGAAAGATTTTAGTTAACTGTGTTTTTTAGCCTTGCTCATTACCTGTATATAGCCTCGCTATTGTTGTCTTACTGCTGCTGTTTAATTATTTGTTACTTTTATTTCTTATTCTTTTTTTTTAAGGTATTTCTTTAATTTAATATATATTTTTTAACTGCATTGTTGGTTAGCGCTTGTAAGTAAGCAATTCACTGTTGTATTTGGCGCATGCGACAAATAACATTTGATTTGATTTGACACGCACACACAAACATGTACAGATAGGCAAATACACACAGACCACAGGAGGCTTCTGAGGGGAAAACGGCTCATAATAATGGTTGGAACGAAGCAAACGGAGTGGAAACCATGTGGTTGATATATTTGATACCATTCCATTTATTGCGCTCCAGCTATTACCTTGAGCCCGTCTTAACCATTACCACGAGCCTGTGTTAACCATTACCACGAGCCTGTCTTAACCATTACCACGAGCCTGTGTTAACCATTACCACGAGCCCGTCTTAACCATTACCAAGAGCCTGTCTTAACCATTACCACGAGCCTGTGTTAACCATTACCACGAGCTCGTCTAAACCATTACCACGAGCCTGTCTTAACCATTACCATGGGCCCGTCTTAACCATTACCACGAGCCTGTCTTAACCATTACCACGAGCCCGTATTAACCATTACCACGAGCCCATCTTAACCATTACCATGGGCCCGTCTTAACCATTACCACGAGCCCGTCTTAACCATTACCACGAGCCCGTCTTAACCATTACCACGAGCCTGTCTTAACCATTACCACGAGCTCGTCTTAACCATTACCACGAGCCTGTCTTAACCATTACCACGAGCCCGTCTTAACCATTACCACGAGCCTGTCTTAACCATTACCACGAGCCCGTATTAACCATTACCACGAGCCTGTCTTAACCATTACCACGAGCCCGTATTAACCATTACCACGAGCCGGTATTAACCATTACCACGAGCTCGTCTTAACCATTACCACGAGCCCGTATTAACCATTACCACGAGCCCGTATTAACCATTACCACGAGCCGGTATTAACCATTACCACGAGCTCGTCTTAACCATTACCACGAGCCCGTATTAACCATTACCACGAGCCTGTGTTAACCATTACCACGAGCCCGTCTTAACCATTACCACGAGCCTGTCTTAACCATTACCACGAGCTCGTCTTAACCATTACCACGAGCCCGTCTTAACCATTACCACGAGCCCGTCTTAACCATTACCACGAGCCTGTCTTAACCATTACCACGAGCCCGTATTAACCATTACCACAAGCTCGTCTTAACCATTACCACGAGCTCGTCTTAACCATTACCACGAGCTCGTCTTAACCATTACCACGAGCCTGTCTTAACCATTACCACGAGCTCATCTTAACCATTACCACGAGCCTGTCTTAACCATTACCACGAGCTCATCTTAACCATTACCACGAGCTCGTCTTAACCATTACCACGAGCTCGTCTTAACCATTACCACGAGCTCGTCTTAACCATTACCACGAGCCCGTCTTAACCATTACCACGAGCTCATCTTAACCATTACCACAAGCCTGTCTTAACCATTACCACGAGCCCGTCTTAACCATTACCACGAGCCCGTCTTAACCATTACCACGAGCTCGTCTTAACCGTTACCACGAGCCTGTCTTAACCATTACCACGAGCCCGTATTAACCATTACCACAAGCCTGTCTTAACCATTACCACGAGCCCGTATTAACCATTACCCTGAGCCCGTCTTAACCATTACCACGAGCCTGTCTTAACCATTACCACGAGCCTGTCTTAACCATTACCACGAGCCGGTATTAACCATTACCACGAGCTCATCTTAACCATTACCACGAGCCCGTATTAACCATTACCACGAGCCCGTCTTAAGGTGCCACCAACCTGTGACACAGACATAAACAAATCTAGACACATAAACATTGTACACTACTTTTATTACAACTTTATATTTTGGGGATTTGACTCTTGATTACTATTGATTACTATTAATATTGATATTTGTACTGCACTGTTGAGGGGAGCTCGCAAGTAAACATTTCACTGTACCATTTTTACCTGCCGTATCCTGTGCATGTGATGAATAAACTTTTATTCAATTCGATACATACAGTCTATACATGTTTATCCAGTCTATATATGTTTATCCAGTCTATACATGTTTATCCAGTCTATACATGTTTATCCAGTCCATACATGTTTATCCAGTCTATAAATGTTTATCCAGTCTATACATGTTTATCCAGTCTATACATGTTTATCCAGTCCATACATGTTTATCCAGTCTATAAATGTTTATCCAGTCTATACATGTTTGTCCAGTCTATAAATGTTTATCCAGTCTATAAATGTTTATCCAGTCTATAAATGTTTATCCAGTCTATAAATGTTTATCCAGTCTATAAATGTTTATCCAGTCTATACATGTTTATCCAGTCTATACATGTTTATCCAGTCCATACATGTTTATCCAGTCTATACATGTTTATCCAGTCTATACATGTTTATCCAGTCTATACATGTTTATCCAGTCCATACATGTTTATCCAGTCTATAAATGTTTATCCAGTCTATACATGTTTATCCAGTCTATAAATGTTTATCCAGTCTATAAATCTTTATCCAGTCTATACATGTTTATCCAGTCTATAAATGTTTATCCAGTCTATACATGTTTATCCAGTCTATACATGTTTATCCAGTCTATACATGTTTATCCAGTCTATAAATGTTTATCCAGTCTATACATGTTTATCCAGTCTATACATGTTTATCCAGTCTATACATGTTTAGCCAGTCTATACATGTTTATCCAGTCTATACATGTTTATCCAGTCTATAAATGTTTATCCAGTCTATAAATCTTTATCCAGTCTATAAATCTTTATCCAGTCTATACATGTTTATCCAGTCTATAAATGTTTATCCAGTCTATACATGTTTATCCAGTCTATACATGTTTATCCAGTCTATACATGTTTATCCAGTCTATAAATGTTTATCCAGTCTATAAATCTTTATCCAGTCTATACATGTTTGTTCAGTCTATATGGCAGGTTGCCTAGTGGTTAGAGTGACCACAAGGTTGCTGGATCAAATCCCTGAGCTGACGATGTAAAAATCTGTCGTTCTGCCTCTGAGCAAGGCAGTTAACCCACTGTTCCCCGGGCGCCGAAGATGTGGATGTCGATTATGGCAGCCCCCCACACCTCTCTGATTCAGAGGTGTTGGGTTAAATGTGGAAGACACATTTCAGCCATCATCATGAAGTGCTTTGCAAGACTAGTCAAGGATCACATCACTGCCACCCTAGACCAACTTCACTTAAAAAAAAATTGTTTTACCTTTATTTAACTAGGCAAGTCAGTTAAGAACAAATTCTTATTTTCAATGACGGCCTAGGAACAGTGGGTTAACTGCCTTGTTCAGGGGCAGAACAACAGTTTGCATACCGCCCCAACAGGTCCACAGATGACGCAATCGCAATCGCACTGCACACTGCCAAATCCCATCTGGACAAAAATAATACCTATATAAGAATGCTGTTCATTGATTACAGCTCAGCATTTAACACAAAAGTACCCTCCAAGCTCATCATCAAGCTGGAGGCCCTGGGTCTCAACCCCTCCCTGTGCAACTGGGTCCTGGACTTTCTGACGTGGCCGCCCCCAGGTGGTGAAGGTAGGAAACAACATCTCCACTTCGCTGATCCTCAACACTGGGGTCCCACAAGTGTGTGTGCTCTCAGCCCCCTCCTGTACTCCCGGTTCACCCACAACTGCGTGGCCACGCACGCCTCCAACTCAATCATCAAGTTTGCATACGACACAACAGTAGTAGGCTTGATTACCAACAACGACGAGACAGCCAACAGGGAGGAGGTGAGGGCACTCTCAGTCAACGTCAACAAAACAAAGAAGATGATCGTGGACTTCAAGAAACAGCAGAGGGAGCACCACCCTATCCACATCAAAGGGACAGCAGTGGAGAAGCTGGAACGTTTTAAGTTCCTCGGCGTACACATCACTGACAAACTGAAATGGTCCACCCACACAGACAGCGTGGTGAAGAAGGCGCAACAGCACCTCTTCAACCTCAGGAGGCTGAAGAAATGTGGCTTGTCCCCCAAAACCCTGACAAACTTTTACAGATGCACAATCGAGAGCATTCTGTCGGGCTGTATCACCGCCTGGTACGGCAACTGCACCGCCCTCAACCGCAAGGCTCTCCAGAGAGAGACATTGAAAGGCTACTGCTATGTCTGTGTCTGTCTCTGTGTCTGTATGTTAAACAGTCGGCTTGTCCCGCTTACACACACACACACACACACACACACACACACACACACACACACTGCCTGTTGCATGGTCTGGGGAGTTTCAAACAATTCCTGGAGGTCCAGTGGACGCTGGACATGTGTCCCAAATGGCATTTGATACGCATCCTATGACCTCCGCAGATTGGGCTACCTCCCACTCACACACTCACTCAGTATTGCTCCCTCTCAGCCACACATAGTATGAAAATGTATGCACATCTACACACAAATATATGCATGCACACACACACCCTGTAGATCTGCCAAAGAGGTGGAGGGTGACAGAGAAGAGAGCACACAACATCACACTGTTTATTTTTCTACCAAGCTGTCAGCATGGCAACCCACAACCTTTTTTTCTTCCTATCCATGGTTTGTCTTTCACCTCTCTCCTTTCATTTACATTTTAGTCATTTAGCAGACACTCTTATCCAGATCAACTCACAGTACTGAATGCATACATTTCATACATTTTTTCTCCGTACTGGTCCCCCATGGGAATCAAACCCACAACCCTGGTGTTGCAAACACCATGCTCTACCCACTGAGCCACACAGGACCTCTCTCCTCCGTACTCTCTTTTCCTCTCTCCTACTTTCTTTCTCAAAGTCATCTGACAATAACTATAGTGAGATCCCCCTCACAAAAAAAGCATATTGTGCAGAGGATGAAAACATGCAGAGATTTTAGTTTAAAAAAGACAAAGAATTAAAGAAAGAAAGAAAGAAAGAAAGAAAGAAAGAAAGAAAGGATGGTCAAATGTGTGTCTGGAAAAGAAAAGGATGGCTGGGGAGAGAGGGGGTTTCTGGGAGATAAAGAAAAGAGTGGAAAGGGGGACCAGTCCCAATCCAAATACTACCAGTCCCAATTCAAATACTACCAGTCCCAATCCAAATACTAAAGTCACAAATACTACCAGTCCTACACTCTGCATACAGGTGAAGGATCTTAATTTGATCTTAAATTAAAAATGTTAAATGGAAATTACAAACTTCAGAAGCCTTATTAAACCTCAAATACACCACAAGTTTTAAACGTATTGCATTGCAGGAAAGTTCTCCTGCAACAGGGTGATCAAACTAAGATCCTATGTGTGTGTGTGTGTGTGTTTGTGTGTGTGTGTGTGCATGTGTGTGTGTGTGTGTGTGTGTACTCCATATTGATTATTCCGGAGGCCTCTGCATGGTCAAGGCAGGGGTATGTCATTCTTCACTCAGACTTCCTGTCTTTCTCTCCTGCATGCAGCACACAGCCCTGGAACGGAAGACCGATGATTGGCAGAGAAAGAGAAAAGAGCGAAACAGGAGGGGAGACAAAATAGTGCAGAGGTAAAGGCAGGGATGGAGAGAGAGAGAGCGAGAGGGAGAGAGAAGGAAGAGGCTAAACGACTGGAATGGGAAACAATAGTGATAGAAACCAGATGTAGAGCGGGGAGAGAGAAAGGGAGGGAAGGAGTCTATAAGATACTGATTTGCTCTCTTGAAACCCCCTATTTAAAACCATGAGGAGAAAATCCACTGACACAATACTCTGTCTTCCTCTTCCCTCTCTTCCTCATCTTCCTCCTCTCTTCCTCTTCCTCCTCCTCTCTTCCCTCTCCTCAACCTCCTCTTCCTCCTCCTCTTCTCCACCTCCTCCTCTTCCTCCCATCTACCCTCCACACCACACCCCCTTCTTCCTCCATTTATCCTCCTCTTCCCTCTCCATCTACCCTCTATCTACCCTCCTCCTCCTCTACCAGCTCCCCCTCCTCGACCTCTTCATCTTCCCCCTCCTCCTCCCACTCTCCTCCTCTTCCTCATCCATCTACCCTGCTCCTCCTCTTCCCTCTACCTCCTCCTCTTCCTCCACCACCTCTCCTCCTCAACCTTGTCTTCCCTCCTGCTCCTCTTCCTCCCAGTCATCTGCCTCCTCTTCCTCCCAGTCCTCTGCCTCATCTCAGCCTCCTTCTCCTCCTCTTCCCAGTCCTCTGCCTACTCTCCTCCTCCTCCTCCTCCTCCGTGTGTGTGTGTGTCTCCTTCCCATCTCTGTCTCTCTTTCCCTTCTCCATCTCTCATCCCCCTCTCCATCTTTCATCCCCTCTCCATCTCTTTATCTCTTATCCCCCTCTCCATCTCTCATCTCCTTCTCCATCTCTCTGTCTCTCATCCCCCTCTCTGTCTCTCATTCCCCTCTCCATCTTTCATCCCCCTCTTCGTCTCTCATTCCCCTCTCGGTCTCTCATCCCCCTCTCTTTCTCTCATCCCCTCCAACTCTCCATCGCTCATGCCCCTCTTAATCTCTCATCCCCCTTCTCCATTTCTCATCCCCCTCTCCGTCTCTCATCCCCCTCTCAGTCTCTTATCCCAATCTCTCCATCTCTGATCCCCCTCTCCGTCTCTCATCCCCCTCTCCATCTCTATCTCTCATCCCCCTCTCTGTCTCTCATCCCCCTCTCCGTCTCTCATCCCCCTCTCCATCTCCATCTCTCATCCCTCATCTCCGGCTCTCCATCCCTCTAAGTCTCTCATCCCCCTCTGCCTCTCATCCCCCTCCCCTCTCTATCTCTCATCCCCCTCTCCATCTCTCATCCCCCTCCCCTCTCTATCTCTCATCCCCCTCTCCATCTCTCATCCCCCTCTCGGTCTCTCACCCCCCCTCTTCTCCTCTCTCTGTCTCTCATCCCCCTCTCCATCTCTCTGTCTCTCATCCCCCTCTCCATCTGTCATCCCCCTCTCCATCTCTCATCCCCCTCTCTTACCCCTCTCCATCTCTCATCCCCCTCTCTGTCTCTCATCCCCCTCCCCTTCTCAATCTCTCCTCCCCCTCTCCATCTCTCATCCCCCTCTGCCTCTCATCCCCCTCCCCTCTCTATCTCTCATCCCCCTCTCCGTTCTCATCCCCCTCTCCATCTCTATCTCTCATCCCCCTCTCTGTCTCTCATCCCCCTCTCAGTCTCTCATCCCCTTCTCCATCTCTCATCCCTCATCTCCGGCTCTCCCTCCCTCTAAGTCTCTCATCCCCCTCTCCATCTCTCATCCCCCTCTGCCTCTCATCCCCCTCTGCCTCTCAATCTCTCATCCCCCTCTCCATCTCTCATCCCCCTCTCGGTCTCTCACCCCCCCTCTTCTCCCCTCTCTGTCTCTCATCCCCCTCTCCATCTCTCTGTCTCTCATCCCCCTCTCCATCTGTCATCCCCCTCTCCATCTCTCATCCCCCTCTCTTACCCCTCTCCATCTCTCATTCCCCTCTCGGTCTCTCATCCACCTCCACATCTCCATCTCTCATCCCCATACACATCTCTCATCCCCCTCTCGGTCTCTCATCCCCCCTCTCTTCCCCCTCCTTCTCTCATCCCCCTCCATCTCTTATTCCCCTCTCCATCTCTCATCCCCCTCTCAGTCTCTCATCCCCCCTCTTCATCTCTCATCCCCCTCTCCATCTCTCATCCCCCTCTCTGTCTCTCATCCCCCTCTCCCTCTCCATCTCTCATCCCCCTCTCCATATCTCATTCCCCTCTCGGTCTTTCATCCCCCTCTCTATCTCTCATTCCCCTCTCGGTCTTTCATCCCCCTCTCTATCTCTCATCCCACTCTCGGTCTCTCATCCCCCTCTTCATCTCTCATCCCTCTCTCCATCTCTCATCCCCCTCTCCTTCTCTCATCCCCCTCTTGATCTCTCATCCCTCCCTCTCTTCCCCCTCTCTATTTCTCATCCCCTTCTCTGTCTCTCATCCCCCTCCCCCTCTCCATCTCTCATTCCCCTCTCGATCTTTCATCCCCCTCTCCATCTCTCATCCCCCTCTCTGTCTCTCATCCCCCTCCCATCTCCATCTCTCACCCGCCTCTGTCTCTCATCCCCCTCCCCCTCTCCATCTCTCATCCCCCTCTTGGTCTCTCATCCCCCTCTCCATTTCTCTTCCCATTCTCCATCTCTCATCTCCCTCTCGGTCTCTCATCCCCCTCTCCATCTCTCATCCCCCTCTCAATCTTTCATCCCCCTCTCGGTCTCTCATTCCCCTTCCATCTTTCATCCCCCTCTCGGTCTCTCATCCCCCTCTCCATCTTTCATCCCCCTCTCCATCTCTCATCCTCCTCTCGGTCTCTCATCCCTCCCACTCTTCCCCTTCTCTGTCTCTCATCCCTTCTCTATCTCTCATCCCCCTCTCGGTCTCTTATTCCCCCTCTCCATCTCTCATCCTCCTCTCTGTCTCAAATCCCCCTCTCCCTCTCTCATCCCCCTCTTGGTCTCTCATCCCCCCTCTCCACCTCTCATTCCCCTCTCTGTCTTTCATCCCCCTCTCCATCTCTCATCCCCCTCTCTGTCTCTCATCCCCCTCTCCATCTCTCATCCCCCTCTCTGTCTCCCATCCCCCTCTCCATCTCTCATCCCCATCTCCATCTCTCATCCCCCTCTCTGTCTCTCATCCCCCTCTTTGTCTCTCTCCCCCCTCTCCATCTCTCATCCCCCTCTCGGTCTCTCATCCCCCTCTCCATCTCTCATCCCCCCTCCATCTCTCATCCCCCTCTCCGTCTCTCATCCCTCTCTCTGTCTCTCATCCCCCTCTCTGTCTCTCCTCCAAACTTTCCTTTAGAAACAGAGAAATAAAATCCTTCTACCCATGCCCTCACTGCCCTGTCCCCAGTTTTTCAAATGTTATCTATCTGTATTTCACCTATCCGATAGTATACATTGCATAGAAATAGAATGAATAGAAAGAACAAATCATTCGTCATGTAGTCATTCTAAACTCAGCAAAAAAAAAGAAACATCCCTTTTTCAGGACCCTGTCTTTCAAAGATAATTCGTAAACATCTAAATATCTTCACAGATCTTCATTGTAAAGGGTTTAAACACTGTTTCCCATCCTTGCTCGATGAACCATAAACAATTAATGAACATGCACCTGTGGAACGGTCGTTAAGACACTGACAGCTTACAGACAGTAGGCAATTAAGGTCACAGTTATGAAAACTTAGGACACTAAAGAGGCCTTTCTACTGACTCTGAAAAACACCAAAAGAAAGATGGCCAGGGTCCCTGCTCATCTGCTTGAACATGCCTTAGGCATGCTGCAAGGAGGCATGAGGACTGCAGATGTGGCCAGGGCAATAAATTGCAATGTCCGTACTGTGAGACGCCTAAGACAGCGCTACAGGGAGACAGGACGCGCTACAGGGAGACAGCGCTACAGGGAGACAGGATGGACAGCTCGCAGTGGCAGACCATGTGTAACAATACCTGCACAGGATCGGTACATCAAAACATCACACCTGCGGGACAGGTACAGGATGGCAACAACAGCTGCCCGAGTTACACTAGGAACGCACAATCCCTCCATCAGTGCTCAGAATGTCCACAATAGGCTGAGAGAGGCTGGACTGAGGGCTTGTAGGCCTGTTGTAAAGCAGGTCCTCACCAGACATCACCGACAACGTCGCCTATGGTAAAAACCCACCGTCGCTGGACCAGACAGGACTGGCAAAAAGTGCTCTTCACTGACGAGTTGCGGTTTTGTCTCACCAGGGGTGATGGTCAGATTCGCGTTTATCGTCGAAGGAATGAGTGTTACTCCAAGGCCTGTACTCTGGAGAGGGATTGATTTGGAGGTGGAGGGTCTGTCATGGTCTGGGGCGGTGTGTCACAGCATCATCGAACTGAGTTTGTTGTCATTGCAGGCAATCTCAACACTGTGCGTTACAGGGAATACATCCTCCTCCCTCATGTGGTACCCTTCCTGCAGGCTCATCCTGACATGACCCTCCAGCATGACAATGCCACCAGCCATTCTGCTCATTCTGTGCGTGATTTCTTGCAAGACAGGAATGTCAGTGTTCTGCCATGGCCAGTGAAGAGCCCTAATCTCAATCCCATTGAGGACGTCTGGAACCTGTTGGATTGGAGGGTGAGGGCTAGGGCCATTCCCCCCAGAAATGTCAAGAACTTGCAGGTGCCTTGGTGGAAGAGTGGGGTAACATCGCACAGCAAGAACTGGCAAATCTGGTGCAGTCCATGAGGAGGAGATGCACTGCAGTACTTAATGCAGCTGGTGGCCACACCAGATACTGACTGTTACTTTTGATTTTGACCCCCCCTTTCTTCAGGGACACATTATTCAATTTCTGTTAGTCACATGTCTGTGGAACTTGTTCAGTTTATGTCTCAGTTGTTGAATCTTGTTATGTTCATACAAATATTTTCACATGTTAACTTCTTTGGGATAGGGGGCGATATTTTCACGTCCGGATGAAAAGCATGCCCAAAGTAAACTGCCTGTTTCTCAGACCCAGAAGCTAGGATATACATATAATTAGTAGATTTGGATAGAAAACACTGAAGTTTGTAACACTATTACAATAATGTCTGTGAGTATAACAGAACTGATTTGGCAGGCGAAACCCCGAGCACAATCCATCCAGGGAAAATAAAATTGAGCTCATTGTGTTTTCCACATATTTCATTGGATATCCTGATTTATAAGGGCCCTGGTTGCAGTTCCTATGGCTTCCACTAGAGGTCAACAGTCTTTAGAAATTGGTTGATGTTTTTCTTTTGAGGAATGAAAAAGTACGGCTGTAAATTGTTCGTGTCACTGTGAAGGGCTGAAGTCTTTTATTGCGCGTACACAGGAGCGCGCTCCGTGGTTTTTTTCTTTGGTATTGAAAACAGATTATCCCGTCTTAAATTTTATCGATTATTTACGTTTTAGGATTAGGAAGGATTAGGAACGTTGTTTGAAATGTTTGGACCAAGTTTACAGGTAACTTATTAGATACTTTGTAGGCATGTTGGGCGATTTGAAACCGGTGTATTTCTGAATGAAACGCGCCAAATAAATTGACATTTTTGCGACATAAAAAAGGACATTATCGAACAAAAGGACCAAATCACCCAAACTACTGACGCTACTCTCCAAGTCCCCTCTCTCTCTCTCTCTCTCTCAATTTTTTCCCTCTCTGTCATTCCCCTCTTTTCTCATTCTGTCTCTGTGTGTTTCTCTCCCCTCCGTCCCTTTCTCTTTCCCCCTCTCTTCCCTCTCTACTCATCTCATGATTTCCAAGCTCCTCCACTCAGTCCACAGCAGGAGAAACAGTAAAAAGCACTAATTCTGTCAATCTCTCTTTTTCTCTGTCTCTGTCTGTCTCGCTCTCTGTCCATCTCTCGCTCTCTGTCTGTCTCTCTGTCCATCTCTCTCTCTGTCTGTCTCTCTCGCTGTCTTTCTCCCCCCTCTCAATTCAATTATTTATCTCTCTCTCTCTCTCTCTTGTTCTGTCTCCAACTGTCTCCTTCGCTGTCTGTCAAAACTAGTGGTAACAATCCAAGTCTGGGCCAGAGAAGAACAGTGGTGTAATTGCTACAGAGATGTCTTGGTGACTGTTCCCTTGCTAACAGCTTCCCAATGATGCAGTCCTTAAATAGACAAAGTGATGAAAACATGGAAAAAACTATTGATATCATGACCATTTAGTCCTGATGTTAGCATGCAGCTTCAGCTTCATACCAATGAATGCGCAATAGGCTACACACTGAGATAGAAAGCATAATCCCAGTTCGTAAACCTAAAGGAATATTGTATATTTGCTGAACATGCTATCCAAAGTGGAGGATGCATTAAAATCAATGTGATAGACTAGTTTACTGTTAGGGAGGAGAAAATATTTGGAAAGGCTAAACAGTGGCTCATAAACAAGCCTACAATGTTACATTTGAAAAGTCGTGATTATACTGAAAAGACATAGGCTTAGGGCAATAACAAGAATATAGTCTATAGTCTAAAGGCCTATGCCTACATTTGTATGTTGTAATAATAGGCTATATGCTATATAACTTGCTTTATTATTTTGTAAAACTGCATTATTACCATCATAAGTTGTTGCAGGTAGCCAATAAGCACGCCAGGCAGGAAACTCGTTCAGCCTGTTGCTGCATACCTAGGCTACAGTCTACAGAAGGGGCTTACCATATTGATTGTTTGAGCTGCCTACATTGTAGCCCGCTTCCTGCAACCATCCACCGCTATAGAGAGACTTTCTCGACGCTAGGATAGTTCCCCCTTTTCAATTGCCCGTTAAATGCGTAGAAGTCCCTTAACAAGCGATAGAAAACTACTATGATTGTCGTCAGACGATCCCCCTCCCTGTAGTTGGTCTCTCTCCACCTCTACCGTTATTTCCCTTGTCCGGCTCTGCAAGGCAAGCCGTAGCCTACAAATAGTTGTTTTCCCCTCCCAGTCTCCTAATGTTAGTCACACACCCCTACCTCTCTCCCTCCACATTCTCACGTTTCACACAAGAGAGACACAGACTTTCAACCGCCGGCGCTCCACTCAAACAATTTTTATTTCCATCCAATTTTATACCATGATTAGCGCATTTGATATATGCCCGTTAAATCAACCTACATTTTCTTGGTTTATAGGCATATAGCCTAGGCATTTCACACACACTTTAAAACGTTGCTTATCTTAAATCATTTTCCTGTAAATGGCAATGGATCCAAACTTTAACCTCTAAAATTGATCATTTAGCTATTTGATTTTGAATTTTTGGAGCCCTGTAGGTATCCCCCCAAAATAACATATTTGCTAAAATATTGAACATTAATGCTATAGCCCATAGAAACGCATTGAATAACACATTCAGAAATGTCAAAACAGACAGTCATAAAATAAATGGTAAGGAATAAGATTTTGAAGTGTCTATCCTCTATAAGAAAGCTCAGGAATTACTATTATTATTTTTTGACACATATTTAACCCCTTTTGGGGGAGGCACAAAACTACTTCCATAAATTTTTTTAAACGGGTTACATTCAGATAGTGACACTTTTGGGGGTCATAGAACAAAATGGAGAACACCATCGTGTTCCTGAGATTCTCCCCTTTCCAAAATGGGGTTTTAGTTTGTAGCCCAAACGGTTCGGATGCTACAGACAGAAGTTGGCACATGGGTGGTACAGACTTCAGACAGTGCTGAGGCTTGTGGGGGTTTGTTGAGCAAAATGGAGAACACTATCTTCGTGAGAGACTCATCTTTCAATATTAGTTTTGCAGGCCAAACTTTGAAGTAAGAAGACCGATTTTTGAGATGTCTCCTGGTCTGACAAACAGGCAACAACTCTGTAGCTATACCACTTTCCACTGCAGATGCAGAAGGCTGGCATAGGCAAATGCGATGGATTGAGAAGCAGCAAGATTTAACAGACAGATTTTGATGGGGATTTTTATATTATGTTAATTAATTTGATGCACCGGTGCATCAATCTACTCCTGGCAGTGATTCTTGAACTTTTACTGTTGAAAATGTAATTACACACATTAAAGCAGGGTCCCCCAACTGGCGGCCCGCGGGTGGTTTAATTTGGCCCCCAAGTTTTCTGAGCAATTGTTGGACATAAAAGATGGTAAAAATAAATGTAAGCAAGGATTGAAATGATTCTGTTTTAGTCAAACATGACTGTTTGGGCTTCTTGTGGTCAATTTGCAGTCTACAAATTACTGGTAATTATGTTCCGGCCCCCAACCATCCGCTCAAAAATAAAAATCAGTCGCGGCTGAATCTAGATGATGATCCCAACACTGTCGTGGCTGAATCTAGATGATGATCCCAACACTGTCGTGGCTGAATCTAGATGATGATACCAACACTGTCGTGGCTGAATCTAGTTGATGATCCCAACACTGTCGTGGCTGAATCTAGATGATGATCCCAACACTGTCGTGGCTGAATCTAGATGATGATCCCAACACTGTCGTGGCTGAATCTAGATGATGATCCCAACACTGTCGTGGCTGAATCTAGATGATGATCCCAACACTGTCGTGGCTGAATCTAGTTGATGATCCCAACACTGTCGTGGCTGAATCTAGATGATGATCCCAACACTGTCGTGGCTGAATCTAGATGATGATCCCAACACTGTCGTGGCTGAATCTAGTTGATGATCCCAACACTGTCGTGGCTGAATCTAGATGATGATCCCAACACTAAAGGGTAAAATTTTATTTTTTAGACACAACTGCAAACTTCAAGGACATATATATATATATATATATATATATATATATATATATATATATATATATATATATATATATACATATATATATATATATATACATATATATATATATATATGTGGACACCCCTTCAAATTAGTGGATTCGGCTATTTCAGCCACACCAGTTGCTGACAGGTGTATAACATTGAGCACACAGCCATGAAATCTCCATAGACAAACATTGGCAGTAGAATGGCCTTACTGAAGAGCTCAGTGACTTTCAACGTGGCCCTGTCATAGAATGCCACCTTTCCATCAAGTCCGTTTCTTTCCTTTCTAACCTGCTAGAGCTGCCCTGGTCAACTGTAAGTGCTGTTATTGTGAAGTGGAAACGTCTAGGAGCAACAACGGCTCAGCCGCGAAGTCGTAGGACACACCAGCTCACAGAACGGAACAACAGAGTGGTGAAGCAAGTAAAAATCTTCTGTGCAGCACTCACTACCGAGTTCCAAACTGCCTCTGGAAGCAAAATAAGTACAAGAGCTGCTAGTCGGGAGCTTCATGAAATGGGTTTCCATGGCCGAGTAGCTGCACACAAGCCTAAGATCACAATGTACAATGCCAAGCCCCGGCTGGAGTGGCTTAAAGCTCGCTGCCATTGGACTCTGGAGAAGTAGATGAATCACGTTTCACCATCTAGCAGTCCGACGGACGAATCTGGGTTCGGCGGATGCCAGGAGAATGCTACCTACCTGAATGCATAGTGCCAACTGTAAAGTTTGGTGGAGGAAGAATATTGTTCTGGGGCTGTTTTTCATGGTGTGGGCTAGTTCCAGTGAATGGAAATCTTAATGTTACTGCGTACAATGACATTCTAGACGATTCTCTGCTTCTAACTTTGTGGCAACAGTTTGGGCATGTTTCAGCATGACAATGCCCCCGTGCACAAAGCGAGGTCCATACAGAAATGGTTTGTCGAGATCAGTGTGGAACAACTTGACTGGCCTACAAAGAGCCCTGACCTCAACCCCATCGAACACCTTTGGGATGAATTGGAACGCTGACTGCGGGCCTAATCGCCCAACATCAGTGCCCGACCTCACTAATTATTTTGTGGCTGAATAGAAGCAAGTCCCCGCAGCAATGTTCCAACATGGTGGAACGCCTTCCCAGAAGAGTGGAGGCTGTTATAGCAACAATGGAGGGACCAACTCCCTTTTAATGCCCATGATTTTGGAATGAGATGTTCGACGTGCAGGTGTCCACATACTTGGTCATGTTCTGCATCTACAATTGATTTAATACAAAAAATAAATTGGTTTAAAAACAAGTTTTATCTGAATAATCTTTAATAATCTGCAGTCCACACTGTCACACCTGTAGGCCTACCTCTTCCTAAACCATAAAAAAACTATTTTATTTTTTATTTTTAAAGCTTATATTTAATAGCAAGTTTATAATATACAAAATGATGAATCAATGGGAATTGAATTGCAACAATGTTATGTCGGTCTACTGATTTGCCCCATTTCTCACCCACAGCCACAGCCACCTTTTCCAATGTAACAGCGACCTCCTGTGGTCACCAATGATCAGGACATGATGTACAGCACACACACTTGTTCTAGGGGACAGATTATGTACCACAGATCAATTAAAACCAGACCAATTAAATTGTACTTGAGAGCCATTATGAAAAAGAAACAAACATGACAAAAGTTGTTTTGCATAGTTTTCAGTAGCTATTCACCGGCAAAATAATACACATTTCAACATAGTAAAACATATGAGCAATATAATAAATATAATCATGACAAGCAATTGAAAAGTGTACACGTATCATTATAGTTTTGTGACAAACTGACATGTAAATCAGGTAGCTGACCAGTGCACACAAGGTTTGTTGTTGGGTTCCCAGATAACAGACCATAAACTAAGAATGATGCCGGTAAACACTGAGGATTGAGGTCACCTTAAATTCACTTTAGATATGTAACTTGTAAACATGTTTCAGTTTCCTGGTAAACATAATTTTATCTCACAGGACTATATCATAAAATATCCTTATGTCTATTTTTGCAGATTTTCCTTGAAAATCATGGCTAATGTTTAACCCTGACGCTATCATAAAATGACTGCACACATTGAACTAAAGAGGACTGCACAAGTAGAATGTTCACACCACTTCCAGTACACTACAAGTTGAAGTATAGGCTATCCATCTGTAGAATGGGGGGACTGACTCTGACCCTGCTGCTGCTGTGTCTGTCTGGGACTCTCAGTGAAGATGTTGGAGAAGACAACCTGAATGACATCATGGTACGGATTCAGCCTGAACAGGGTCACAACATAGAGAATGAATACAAGACTCACAACCAACTCTCTGAACAGGAACAGGACATAGAAAGTGAAGTTATTTTCAAACAGAATCAAGCACCATCCCTAGCAGAGACAAACGGTAGCTGCCAGCCAGACATGTGTAACCTTCTTAGGCATCTGGGAGCCATGGAGGCCAGACTGACCACTGCAGAGAACCAGGTGGAAGAATTGAGTAACATGGAGGCTATTGTTGCTCTTCTACAGAGAGAAACTGAATGTAATCTAAATCAAATAACTTACTTTTTTTGTTAATCTATTAAAATCTTCAGAATACAAAACAACATATTAACAACTAAGATTATGAATTAGGCTGTTTGACAAGGTTTAATGCCCAAGCAACCTGCCTACATGTTGTTTGAAGTACAATAGGCCAACACAACTACCAGTAGCAGGTCAAAACTGTCTGCTGGAAAACCTTGGTAGAGCATGGGTGAAGTTACAGGCCTTGTGGTGCTCATGTGAATTTTACTTATTTTTGTCTTCAGACCTGCCTAACTTAAGACAGTTTTTGTGTTTAATAGTTCAAGCAGCCCAGCTCAGAGTCATGGAGACCAAGCTGAGCACCAGTGAGAGCCTGATGAAGAGCATGAAGAGAGAGAATGAAGGTGATTTACATTTGTATTCTGTCTGGATTGGTACAGTAACTATGGTGTGAAGTGACATCATCGCTAAGATCAAAAAGGAATAGTTTGTCTGTTTTTGGTCTTAATATTAGTGTAAATTCCTATTTTCTAGTACAGGAGAGGAAGCTTCAAGTATTGTCATTTAGAGTCAACGCCAATGAGTTCAGAGTGGAGCAACAGCAAATCCTGCTGGACGAACTGAGGAGACAGAATGAAGGTAGATAATGCTAAATAGCCAATAATTACAATGTGGTTAACAAATTGATTTAGCAGAAACTACCAGAAAACAGTGTGTGAAATCGTATACATGCCCTGTTCTTTGTTGTGATATTGTAATGTAATATTTCTCATAGACGGACCAAAGATTGCTTTTACGGCAGCACTAGGAGGAGATGGCCATATACCGCCCTCTGAGAGAGAGACCAACTTGGCATTCAGCAATGTCTTCACAAACGTTGGCGATGCCTACAACCCTGGATCAGGTAAAGAGTTGGAAGACACGATGGAAGAACTATGAGAATGGATTTGTCCCAATAATCTCTCCTTCCTCCTAAAGTGTCCACTCGTTCACTAGTCCCCACAAAGTTAAAAGGGTGAATGACCAATCTAAAAGGCTCACCTCAGTAGCAAAGTAATAGTTTTTATTGCACATATTATTGCACAGTACAATGAATGTTTGTTTCTTGTTTTAGTTGCTTCTGATCTAATCTCTCCTCTGATAAGGGTGTCTTCCTGCTACTTCTCTACAGGTGTCTTCAATGTATTTACAAGATTATAGTATTATAGTATATATATATATATATATATATCTCCCTGCTACTCCTCAAAAGGTGTCTTCAATGTATTTATAATATTACAGTATATATCTCTCCCTGCTACTCCTCTACAGGCATCTTCAATGTATTTATAAGATGATAGTATTATAGTACTGATCTCTCCCTGCTACTCCTCTACAGGTGTCTTCAATGTATTTATAAGATGATAGTATTATAGTACTGATCTCTCCCTGCTACTCCTCTACAGGTGTCTTCAATGTATTTATAAGATTATATGATTATAGTATTATGGTATATATATCTCCATGCTACTCCTCTACAGGTATCTTCAATGTATTTATAAGATGATAGTATTATAGTACTGATCTCTCCCTGCTACTCCTCTACAGGTGTCTTCAATGTATTTATAAGATGATAGTATTATAGTACTGATCTCTCCCTGCTACTCCTCTACAGGTGTCTTCAATGTATTTATAAGATTATATGATTATAGTATTATGGTATATATATATCTCCATGCTACTCCTCTACAGGTATCTTCAATGTATTTATAGTATTATAGTACTGATCTCTCCCTGCTACTCCTCTTCAGGTGTCTTCAATGCGCCAGTGAAAGGAGTCTATTACTTCAGCTTCTCATCATTTGCCAATAGCCAGCACAACATCTGTGTAAGTCTGTTTAAGAATAATATGCGCATGTTGTCTGCGTGTGATCATCATTCAGAGCATGATAGTACTGATAGCTCTGGTAATGGAGGGACACTACATCTAGAACAGGGAGACCATGTCTACATGACTCTTCATGCTCATTCACACATATTTGCAGACTACCATAACCGCAGCACATTCAGGGGCTTCATGCTTTTTAGAACATAAGGATAAATCCCATGAAAACAAAAATGGAATGTGTTTCAAATGGCACACTATTCCATATATGGTGCACTACTTTTGACCAGGACCCATATATCTCTGGGAAAAAGTAATGCTCTATATTGGGAATAGGGCACCATTTGGGATTTAGCCATACTGTATGTCAGCACATTTCCATGGGTAAATACAATGTTCAAATTAGTAGAACTAAAAACAAATGATGACTAATTCTGTCTGAAAATAACTATTCTGCAATAAGAGTTTGTTTGTGAAAGTAGTGTGATATACATTTTTTTTTACTCTGTCCAAACTTTTTCTGAGGAATGTCCTGTAATGTTTTAGAGGGACTGATAAATGGAAAATAAACACATTTGAGAGATTGTCAAATGATTCCAGAGTTAGCATATGTATGTTGTGTGACATAAAATATGGAATTTAACTCAGAATATGATGGAATAAATCTGAGATTTTGTCAAATCAAATGTGTTTGTATGTAATACTGTACACTACCTATGATACAGGACTTTTGATTAATCTTACAAACTAACATAGGCCTTAAAAATGTATAGATTAAGATTATGATTAGATTCCCACTGGACACACACTGGTTGAATCAACTTTGTTTCCACTTCATTTCAATGAAATTACGTTGAACTTAAGTTGAATTGACGTCCGTGTCCAGTGGATTGCTTCCTTGTCTTGATTTATTAGCATCTGTTCATGTGTACCAGAAAATAATAACTGGGTCATTTTAATCTGAGAGCAATGTGTAGCTCATGGTGACTGCTGTGATCCTATTAGTGTGTCAAGGCCATAATGATATGATCTTTTATTTCAGAGAGCAAAGATCCTTTTGTTTTTAGGTCACTTTGTAGCATTTCCTTGTAATCGTTGTTAAACTGATTGTTGGGAAGATTATGCCCCTGACATAAAAGAGCTAGGTATCAAGTCCCTACCATAAAGTTGCAGAAGTTATACATTGGCACAGAGAACAATGCACTGTGTGTACTGTAACAGCAACTATTGATCTGTGTACTGATAAGGCATCAAGTCTACTATAAAGTAGAAGACTATAAACCGGTGTACACTGTAAATAGGCATAAACAGAGCTCAGTATCTTTACTGTAACAGCAACTATTGATCTGTGTACTCATCCTGCTTCATATAGAGAACTACCACAAAGGTAAGTATGTTTTGTATATCTCATTGGACAATGCTTCTGCTGCAGGTGCAACATGCCTTACTGATTACAGAGGGATGTTTCAGCTGTGGCTGACAGACGTTAAACAGGCATTCTGCAGTTGCTACATCAATTTTTTGACTTATACATCTTTCATTTTTTACATTTAACCTTTATTGAACTAGGCAAGTCAGTTAAGAACAAATTCTTATTTACAATGATTGGCCTACCCCGGACCACGCTGGGCCAATTGTGTGCCGCCCTATGGGACTCCCAATCACGGTGACTGGGTTTTCCTCTGACATCGTCTAGTATATAGGTCCTGGATGTCAGGAAGCTTGGCCCCAGTGATATAATGGGCCGTACACACTACCCTCTGTAGCGCCTTACGGTCAAATGCCAAGCAGTTGCCATAAAAGGCAGTGATGCAACCGGTCAGGATGTCTGTTGTGACACCTCTAGCACTGAGATGCAGTGCCTTAGACCACTGTGCCACCCAGGAGACCAAATTAATTAATTAATGATTAAGAAATGAATGATATGCACTCATTGATTCTTGGAGAATAGAACTGATAAATGCATCATGAGCGTAGTTCAACTGTCGTACCCCTTCAGAACTAAAAATATTGTTTAACTCCAATGTTTGTAAACAAAGTAAATGTAAACAAACACTGTAGAGCCTCAAAATATGGTTAAAACGATATTTTGATATCATGGATGGTCAGTCCATGCATCGAAAGCGCTGTCTATGAATTTGAGCCTGGTGGCTTCTGTCCGGCCACTCTACCATAAAGGCCTGATTGGTGGAGTCCATTTTAGAATAAGGCTGTAACATAACAAAATGTGGAAAAAGTCAAGTGGTTTGAATACTTTCCAAATGCACTGTATATATCATGGTGTCAAGGCATATGAACAAACAGGTTATAGAGTAAACAATGCAATTATCCCAGCACATAGGTTATAATATGGCTTTTTTGGGGGGGGCTTGGCTTCCCCAATGATTTTACCCACGCATCGCTACTGATTTTATAATTTCAAATCCAAAATGCTTGTGTACAGAGCTGTCCCAATACTTTTGGACCTCACTGTATGGTTTCCTGAATTAGAGCAGATGGTGGTAACAAATAGCACAGGCCTACTGTCTGTATTTTGTTTTTTAAAAAAGCACACATTTTGCCTAGTGGCGCCGTGGCACGCACGCGGTTAAGTTCTGGCCGCGTTAGAAGAAAACAAATTACTAGTTATTACTTTTCTATTATTTCTCTATTTTCTTTCTCTCTGCATTGTTGGGATGGGCCGTAAGTCCAACAACCTCCCCCTCAATGTGAGCAAGACAAAGGAGCTGATCGTGGGCTATAGGAAAAGGAGGGTCGAACAGGACCCCATTAACATCGACGGTGCTGAAGTGGAGCGGGTCGAGAGTTTCAAGTTCCTTGGTGTCCACATCACCATCAAAATATCATGATCCAAACACACCAATACAGTCGTGAAGAGGGCACGACAACACCTTTTCCCTCAGGAGGCTGAGAAGATTTGGCATGGGTCCCCAGATCCTCAAAAAGTTCTACAGCTGCACCATTGTGAGCATCCTGACCGGTTGCATGAAATGGTCACCTGGACAGCTGCTGTTTATTATCTATGCATAGTCACTTTACAAACTACCTCGACTAACCTGTACCCCGCATATTGACTTGGTACCGATACCCCCTGTATATAGCCTTGTTATTGTTATCTCATTTTATTGTGTTACTTTTTTAATTACATTTTTTACTTTAGTTTATTTAGTAAATATTTTCTTAACTCTGTTTCTTGAACTGCATTGTTGGTTAAGGGCTTGTATGTAAGCATTTCACGGTAAGGTTGTATTCGGCGCACATGACAAATACAATTTGATTTGAAGTAAACATTTTACTGTCTACAACTGTTGTTCATGAAGCTTCTGACAAATACAATTTGAAAAAGCAAACTCAATATACTCAACATAATAAAATGATTCAAACCAAATCAAAACTGTGTAGAAGTGATGATGGACCTGTATTCATACAGTGTCTTGACTGTCCAGCTCGCTAATAATCACTAGACAGTCGGGGTTCATCGAAAATAACCCCAAACTATGGATAGAGGGAAACAAATCTGCAGATTTTGAATGCAAGGAAATAACCAATTTTCAGTGCAGCCGTCTGGACCTCATTGAAGACCGAATGTGTCCCCCGGGGCAAAATGACTCCGGACACCCCTGTCCTAAAATGTGTTTTTGGTCTAAGAGTAACGTTATACTTAAGCAATAAGGCCAGAGGAGGTGTGGTATATGGCTAATATACCATGGCTGTCAGCCAATCAGCATTCAGGGCTCGAACCAGCCAGTTTATACTATATGCTATTGTATTAGGTTCTGTTATGTAGAATACTAATAAAACATGATGTGACTTTAATAAGCAAGCTTCACTGTGAGAAGTGAAAAAGCACGCTTCTGTTTCATGCAGCGAGCGAAAATCAGTTCTTCTACTGTCGGGAAAAATGGTAATGCATATTAATAATTCTGAAATTAAATATTGTTTTCAACCAAGAGTGTCCAAATAGCCTTTTTGCAGGCAAGAGGTTGGGTTGATGTTACCTCCACCATGCAATCCCAATGACTCTGAGCCTGTTCTCCTCAGAGACCACTAGATGGCGATGCCCCGGTTGTTTCTCAGCATTCTGCTGACCTCACAGTTGACTGTCTACCTGCCAAGTGAAGCCCAGATCCCTCCCCTTCCCACTTCCAGCCCGAGCTGCCCAGCTTATCCCGGTGTTCCTGGCACACCTGGTCATAACGGTCTGCCTGGGAGAGATGGGAGGGACGGGCATGACGGAGTCACAGGACCCAAGGGAGAGAAAGGACTCCCTGGTAGGGGACATTAAAGAATGTGTTAACTAGCATCAAGGCATGGCACAGTTCCCAATACAAAAAAAATAACATGTTTGAGGAATGATCTGTACAAGATTAAATGTATGTGGTTTTATGTTATTTTAGGAGGAATAGGGGCACAGGGACCCCCTGGTGATGTGGGGCCAGCTGGACCTAAAGGGGAGATAGGGGAGCCAGGAGGTAACCAACAGTCCTTGACCTTTTTGGATAGTACTTGTTGAGGTGCAATCCAGAACATAGACAGTGATAGAGAAATGTGTCATGTTCTTTCAGATGCTGGAGGAAACAGTGTGATCAGCCATTTACTCGCTGAGATCCAACAGCTCAAAGCCAGACAGGCTAATCTTGAGAAAGGTAAGATTATAAATTGTAAATGTATTTCAAAAAATATATACACTGAGTGTACAAAAAATTAGGAACACCTTCCTAATATTGAGTTGCACCCCTTTTGCCCTCAGAACAGCCTCAATTCATCGGGGCATGGACTCCACAAGGTGTCGAAAGCGTTCCACAGGGATGCTGGCACATGTTGACTCCAATGCTTCCCACAGTTGTGTCAAGTTGGCTGGATGTCCTTTGGTTGGTGGACCATTCTTGATACACACGGGAAACTATTGAGTGTGAAAAACCCAGCAGCATTGCAGTTCTTCACACACTCAAACCAGTGTGCCTGGCACCTACTACCATACTCTGTTCAAAGGCACTTAAATTGTTTGTCTTGACCATTCACCTTCTGAATGGCACACATGCACAATCCATGTCTCAAATTATTCTTTAACCTGTTATTCTTTAACCTGTCTCCTCCCCTTCATGTATTTCAATAAGGGATCATAGCTTTCACCTGGATTCACCTGGTTAGTCTATGTCATGAAAAGAGCAGGGGTTCCTAATGTTTTGTACACTCAGTGTGTTTCACATTTATATCCACATTCAACAAGGAAATCGGTCGGTATGACTCACAGAAAGTATTACACTATTTATTTCAAGCTGCAAGCTTCAAGGTCTTCCAGAAGGCAGGGGACAAATATCTGGTGTCCAATGGAGTGCTGGGGAGTTTCGATGAAGGTTTGAAGTTCTGCAACAACTTTGGTGCGACGCTGGTCATGCCAAGGAATGATGTGGAGAACCAAGCTCTTTCCAAATTCATTGTTGGTGCTTCTTATGGTTTCCTGGGAGCAACAGACAGGAAAACAGAGGGTGTTTGGGTAGATTTGAATGATGAGCCACTGACGTATCTGGACTGGCTGAGTGGAGAACCAAACAGTGGAGGTAATGGTATAGAAGACTGTATTGCAACAACAACCTCTGGACCTTGGGTTGATATTACCTGTGACGCAAACATTGTTATAATATGTGAAATTTAAACATTTAAAGATGGGATTTTTGTCCATAAAATAACTGACCTACATTTTTATTGCTACTAAATGAATATTCAAGCAAATTATCTTACCAAATCTTACAAGGCAATAGTAATATATCACAACCATCCAGCAGACACTGTTTTTGAGAGCTGCAAATTATTTACAGACTGTCAATAAAATGAATAAAAAAGAGCAAGGAATTCTGTGTTTCTCTCTCTGACCAATTGATGTCCATGTTTGTTTAGTGTGGCGGTTTGACAACCAGGACAAAGTAGGCTATTTTATAATCTCACACTGCTCACAATGGAAACATCTGCCTTTCAGGTGCAGCACAGGACAATAGGGATGTAACCAACACAGTCGATCATTATTCTTCCTTTAATATAAGGAGTTACAACATGTATTTTTCAACTTAACACAGTTAGAACAATGTATTATTTCAATCCAGAATGACGTCACATCTGTTTAGGGTTCAGAGGAGATACAGTGAATGAAGACAGTGAACAAACTGACATGAAACGTGTATGTTATTCTGTGCTATGCTCATATTTGATTGTTTCTCTCAATTGTTGATGTGCTTGTAACCCGATAGCAGCCCCTAGTGGTGATCTGGAATAACCTCACCTTTCTGAGACCCACCTAAACACAGGTGTCTTCAATTATTTGTCTACCTTCCATGGCTGCGTTCCAATTCTCTACACTTCTCCAGAAGAGTGCACTTGTTCACTCCCCCTCATGTATTTAAAAGTATTATACTGAACGAAAATATAAATGCAACATGTAAAGTGTTTGTCCCATGTTTCACGGGCTGAAATAAAAGGTCCCAGAAATGTTCCATATGCACAAAAAACGTATTTCTGTCAAATTATGTGCATAACTTTCTTTACATCCCTCTTAGTGAGCATTTCTCCTTTGCCAAGATAATCCATCCAGCTGACAGTTATGGAATATCAATAAGCTATTTAAAGAGTATGATCATTATGGTGTTGTGGTGTCTCTCTTGTCGTGATGTGTGTTTTGTCCTATATTTGTCATTTTATTCCCAGCCCCTGTCCCCACAGGAGACCTTTTGCATTTTGGTAGGCCGTCATTGTAAATAAGAATTTGTTCTTAACTGACTTGCCTAGTTAAACGGGAAAAAAAGAAAACATAATTTAAAAACACTGGTGCACCTTGTGCTGGGTATAATAAAAGGCCACTCTAAAATGTGCAGTTTTGCCACACAAGTCAATGCCTCAGATGTTTTGAGGGAGTGTGCAATTGGCATGCTGACTGGAAGAATGTCCACCAGAGCTGTTGCTAGAGAATTTAATGTTACTACAATGTCGTTTTACAAAATGTTGCAATATGTCCAACCGGCCTCAAAACTGCAGACCACATGTAACCACGCCAGCCCAAGACATCCACATCTGGCTTCTTCACCTGCGGGATCATCTGAGACCAGCCACCCAGACAGCTGGTGAAACTGAAGAATTTCTACAAACTGTCAGAAACCGTCAAAGGGAAGCTCATCTGTGTGCTTGTCTTCATGCTTGTCATCCTCACCAAGGTATTGACCTAGCTGCAGTTCGGTGTCGTAACCAAATTCTATGGACAAATGCTCTGGCCACTGGCACGATGGCCACTGGCACGCTGGAGAAGTGTGATCTTCAAAGATGGATCCCGGATTCAACTGTATCGGGCAGATGGCAGACACCCTGTCAAGCGTTGCGTGGGCGAGCGGTTTGCTGATGTCAATGTTGTGAACAGAGTGCCCCATAGTGGGGGTGGGGTTATGGTATGGACAGGCATCATATACGGACAACGAGCAGAATTCCATTTTATCAATGGCAATTTGAATGCACAGTGATACAGTGACGAAATCCTGAGGCCTATTGTCGTGCCATTCATCCGCCCCATCACCTCATGACCTCATGATAATCCACGGCTCTGTCGCAAGGATCTGTACACCATTACTGGAAGCTGAAAATGTCCCAGGCCTGCATACTTACTAGACATGTCACCCATTGAGCAAGTTTGGGATGCTCTGGATCAAATCAAATCACATTTTAATGGTCACATACAGATGGTTAGCAGATGTTAATGCGAGTGTAGCGAAATGCTTGTGCCTCTAGTTCCGACCATGCAGTAATATCTAACAAGTAATCTAACAATTTCCCAACAACTACCTTATACACACAAGTGTAAAGGAATGAATAAGGATAATGTATATAAATATATGGATGAGTGATGGCCGTGCGGCATAGGCAAGACGCAGTAGATGGTATAGAGTACAGTATATACATATGAGATGAGTAATGTAGGGTATGTAAACATTATATGAAGTGGCATTGTTTAAAGTGGCTAGTGATACATTTATTACATTAAATTTGTAATTACTAAAGTGGCTAGAGATTGAGTCAGTATGTTGGCAGCAGCCACTCAATATTAGTGATGGCTGTTTAACAGTCTGATGGCCTTGAGATAGAAGCTGTTTTTCAGTCTCTCGGTCCCAGCTTTGATGCACCTGTACTGACCTCGCCTTCTGGATGATAGCGGGGTGAACAGGCAGCGGCTCGGGTGGTTGTTGTCCTTGATGATCTTTTTGGCCTTCCTGTGACATCGGGTGGTGTAGGTGTCCTGGAGGGCAGGTAGTTTGCCCCCGGTGATGCGTTGTGCAGGCCTCACTAGCATCTGGAGAGCCTTGCGGTTAGCTGCCATACCAGGCGGTGATACAGCCCAACAGGATTCTCTCGATTGTGCATCTGTTAAAGTTTGTGAGTGTTTTTTGTGACAAGCCAAATTTCTTCAGCCTCCTGAGGTTGAAGAGGCGCTGTTGCGCCTTCTTCACCACGCTGTCTGTGTGGGTGGACCATTTCAGTTTGTCCGTGATGTGTACGCCGAGGAACTTAACATTTTCCACCTTCTCCACTACTGTCCCATCGATGTGGATAAGGGGCTGCTCCCTCTGCTGTTTCCTGAAGTCCACGATCATCTCCTTTGTTTTGTTGATGTTGAGTGGGAGGTCATTTTCCTGACACCACACTCTGAGGGCCCTCACCTCCTCCCTGTAGGCCGTCTCGTTGTTGTTGGTAATCAAGCCTACCACTGTAGTGTCGTCTGCAAGCTTCAAATCAAATCAAATCAAATGTATTTATATAGCCCTTCTTACATCAGCTGATATATCAAAGTGCTGTACAGAAACCCAGCCTAAAACCCCAAACAGCAAGCAATGCAGGTGTAGAAGCACGGTGGCTAGGAAAAACTCCCTAGAAAGGCCAAAACCTAGGAAGAAACCTAGAGAGGAACCAGGCTATGAGGGGTGGCCAGTCCTCTTCTGGCTGTGCCGGGTGGAGATTAAAACTGAACATGGCCAAAATGTTCAAATGTTCATAAATGACCAGCATGGTCAAATAATAATAATCATAGTAGTTGTCGAGGGTGCAACAAGTCAGCAACTCAAGAGTAAGTGTCAGTTGGCTTTTTCATAACCGATCTTTGAGAGTATCTCTACCACTCCTGCTGTCTCTAGAGAGTTGAAAACAGCAGGTCTGGGACAGGTAGCACGTTCGGTGAACAGGTCAGGGTTCCATAGCCGCAGGCAGAACAGTTGAAACTGGAGCACAGGACAGTTGAAACTGGAAACTGATGATTGAGTTGGAGGTGTGCGTGGCCACGCAGTCATGGGTGAACAGGGAGTACAGGAGAGGGCTGAGAACGCACCTTGTAGGGCCCCAGTGTTGAGGATCAGCGGGGTGGAGATGTTGTTTCCTACCCTCACCACTTGGGGGCGGCCCGTCAGAAAGTCCAGGACCCAGTTTCACAGGGCAGGGTCGAGACCCAGGGTCTCGAGCTTAATGACGAGTTTGGAGGGTACTATTGTGTTAAATGCTGAGCTGTAATCGATGAACAGCTTTCTTACATAGGTATTCCTCTTGTCCAGATGGGTTAGGGCAGTGTGCGTTGTGATTGCGATTGCATCATCTGTTGACCTATTGGGGCGGTAAGCAAATTGGAGTGGGTCTAGGGTGTAAGGTAGGGTGGAGGTGATATGATCCTTGACTAGTCTCTCAAAGCACTTCATAATGACGGAAGTGAGTGCTCAGGCGTTTAGCTCAGTTACCTTAGCTTTCTTGGGGACAGGAACAATGGTTTCCCTCTTGAAGCATGTGAGAACAGCAGACTGGTATAGGGATTGATTGAATATGTCCGTAAACACACCAGCCAGCCTGGTCTGCACATGCTCTGAGGACGCGGCTGGGGATGCCGTCTGGGCCTGCAGTCTTGCGAGGGTTAACACGTTTAAATGTTTTACTCACATTGGCTGCAGTGAAGGAGAGCCCACAGGTTTTGGTAGCGGGCCGTGTCGGTGGCACTGTATTGTCCTCAAAGCGAGCAAAGAAGTTGTTTAGTTTGTCTGGGAGCAAGACATCGGTGTCCGCGTTGGGGCTGGTTTTCTTTTTGTAATCCGTGATTGACTGTAGAACCTGCCACATACGTCTCATGTCTGAGCCGTTGAATTGTGTAGGACAGCGTGTTCCGGTTCCCGCCAATATCCAGCAATTTTGCACAGCCATTGAAGAGGAGTGGGACAACATTCCACAGGACACAATCAACAGCCTGATCAAATCTATGTGAAGGAGATGTGTCGCGCTGCATGAGACAAATGGTGATCACACCAGATACTGACTGGTTTTCTGACCCACGCCCCAACTTTTTAAAAAGATATCTGTGACCAACAGATGTTTATCTGTATTCCTATTTATGTGAAATCCATTGATTAGGACCTAATGAATTCCCTTATATGAACTGTAACTCTGTAAAATCTTTGAAATTGTTGCATTTATATTTTTGCTCAGTGTAGATTGCTGCAAGTGTGGTTACAGGGAGGTTCCACCATATTCCTAACACCGGTTCATTCCTTTTACATTTACATCATTTAGCAGACACTTATCCAGAGTGACTTACAGGAGCAACTAGGGTTTAGGGCACATCAGCATATTTCTTTCACCTTGTCGGCTCGGGGTTTTGCACCAGCAGCCTTTTGGTTGTTGGCTCAATGCTCTTAACTGCTCGGCTATCTGACGCCCTATGATGGGGAGTGTAGAAGTGCACACTTCAGGAACATGGTAGACAATTAGAATGTAGCCAATGACTTAAAGCCTGATAAAGGTTTTATGCTGAAACAGGTGTATTTTTATTATGCTGTATGCCTATAACATAATTTTGGGAGAAGGATAGAGAATTGAATAGAAAATAAGGGATTTTTTTTTTTAGTTTAAAACCGACATTAGCGCCTTGACAATGGATTATTCCAACTAAATCCACTGTTGTTGGATTTGAATTTGTCTGTTTGACTTTTATACACTTATGATTTCCCATTCCAGAGCACCGGTGGAAGTTTTGTCTACCTGTAGTTCAGTGGAGGCTGGTGGACATCTATAGGATGTTGTTTTTACAGCTTGTAAAAACAATGTGTCTGGAGAGCTACACCAGTGGGGGCTGGTGGGAGGAGCTATAGGAGGACAGGCTCATTGTAATGGCTGGAATGGATTAAACGGAATGGAGTCAAACAAGGTTTATGTATGTTTGTTGTGTTTTATACCATTCCATTTATTCCATTCTAGCCATTACAATGACCCTGTCCTCCTATAGCTCCTCCCACCAGCCCCCACTGGTGTAGCTCTCCAGACACATTGTTTTTACAAGCTGTCACATTGGCCTTTTACGATTACTTCTGTGTACAGCAGGGGTGTCAAATTCATTCCATGGAGGGCCTAGTGTCTGCAGGTTTTAGTTTTTCCTTTCAATTAAAACGTAGACAACCAGGTGTAGGAAGTGCTTTAATAATTTACTAAGTACAAGGGAGGAGAGAAAACCCACAGATTCTCGGTCCTCCGTGGAATGAGATTGACACGAGCTGTACAGGCATAGTTGAATTCTTGTAAATCCATTTCATCGTTTCAATATTGATCCACTATTGCCACTTTCTCAGCTGACACGGATAAGTGTGTTTATCTAACACAAAGTAAATAGGTGCTCTTGTGTGTTACACTCTGGCTCAGACGAGTAGAGATCATATTTACTGGAAGACAGGCAAGCTGAGGTAAGCTCACGCACATTCAAAAAGAGAAGTCCTGCATTTCATGAACAATGCATTTTCACAAAAACAAAATGTTTAAAATAACAAGATAGTTGTTTCATTTGTTATTCCTATTTACTTACATATTTACTTGCCATAAATCAACTCTTTATTTATAATTCAAAATATTGTACTGTACATAAAATATTTGACATTTGAGTTATTTACCAATGACACCATACTGTATTATGGTGAAATCCAAAGATGGGGAGATGGGGAATACACAGAGTGCCCTTGAGAAGAAAGGATACACTATCCTGAGGAAGGTAGAGAATGGTGTCAAATCAAATCAAATCAAAGTTTATTTGTCACGTGCGCCGAATACAACAGGTGTAGACCTTACAGTGAAATGCTTACTTACAGGCTTTAACCAATAGTGTGAAAAAAAGGTATGTGTGTGAGTGAGTGAGTGTGTGTGTGTGTGTGTGTGTGTAGGTAAGTAAAGAAATAAAACAACAGTAAAAAGACATTTGAAAATAAGAGTAGCAGGGCTATATACAGACAACGGTTAGGCTTATTGAGGTAGTATGTACATGTAGGTATGGTTAAAGTGACTATACATATATGATGAACAGAGAGTAGCAGTAGCATAAAAGAGGGGTTGGCGGGTGGTGGGTGGTGGGACACAATGCAGATAGCCCGGTTAGCCAATGTGCGGGAGCACTGGTTGGTCGGGCCAATTGAGGTAGTATGTACATGAATGTATAGTTAAAGTGACTATGCATATAAGATAAACAGAGAGTAGCAGCAGTGTAAAAGAGGGGTTGGGGGGGCACACAAAGCAAATAGTCCAGTTAACCATTGGTTACCTGTTCAGGAGTCTTATGGCTTGGGGGTAAAAACTGTTGAGAAGCCTTTTTGTCCTAGACTTGGCACTCCGGTACCGCTTGCCATGCGGTAGTAGAGAGAGTAGTCTATGACTGGGGTGGCTGGGGTCTTTGACAATTTTTAGGGCCTTCCTCTGACACAGCCTGGTGTTGAGGTCCTGGATGGCAGGCAGCTTTGCCCCAGTGATGTACTGGGCCGTACGCACTACCCTCTGAAGTGCCTTGCGGTCGGAGGCCGAGCAATTGCCATACCAGGCAGTGATGCAACCGGTCAGGATGCTCTCAATGGTGCAGCTGTAGTAATTCTGAGGATCTGAGGACCCATGCCAAATCTTTTCAGAGGACAAATCATCTACAGAGACAAACTGATATCTTTCCGACACATAACATCTAAACCATGCCAGAACTTGTCCGTGTAAACCAATTTGGGTTTCCAATCTCTCCAAAAGAATGTGGTGATGGATGGTATCAAAAGCAGCACTAAGGTCTAGGAGCACGAGGACAGATGCAGAGCCTCGGTCTGACGCCATTAAAAGGTAATTTACCACCTTCACAAGTGCAGTCTCAGTGCTATGATGGGGTCTAAAACCAGACTGAAGCGTTTCATGTACATTGTTAGTCTTCAGGAAGGCAGTGACTTGCTGCGCAACAGATTTTTCTAGAATGTTTGAGAGGAATGGGAGATTCGATATAGGCCGATCGTTCTTTATATTTTCTGGGTCAAGGTTTGGCTTTTTCAAGAGAGGCTTTATTACTGCCAATTTTTGTGACTTTGCTACACATCCGGTGGATAGGTAGCCGTTTATTGTGTTCAACATAGGAGGGCCAAGCACAGGAAGCAGCTCTTTCAGTAGTTTATTTAGAATAGGGTCCAGTATGCAGCTTGAAGGTTTAGAGGCATGACTATTTTCATCAATGTGTCAAGAGATATAGTATTAAAAAACGTGAGTGTCTCCCTTGATCCTAGGTCCTGGCAGCATTGTGCAGACTCAGGACAACTGAACTTTGGAGAAATACGCAGATTTAAAGAGGAGTCCGTAATTTGCTTTCTAATGATCATGATCTTTTCATCAAAGAAGTTCATGAATTTATCACTGATGTAGTGAAAGCCATCCTCTCTTTGGAATGTTGCTTTTTAGTTAGCTTTGTGACAGTATAAAAAATTCATTTTGGATTGTTATTATTTTTCTCAATTAAGTTTGAAAAATACGATGATCAAGCAGCAGTGAGGGCTCTTCTATACTGCACGGTACTGTCTTTCCAAGCTAGTCAGAAGACTTCCAGTTTGGTGTAACGCCATTTCTGTTCCAGTTTTCTGGAAGCTTGCTTCAGGGCTCAGGTATTTTCTGTATACCAGGGAGCTAGTTTCTTATGACCAATGTTTTTTGTTTTTAGGGGTGCGACTGCATCTAGGATATCCCACAAGGTTAAATTGAGTTCCTCAGTTAGGTGGTTAACTGATTTTTGTACTCTGACGTCCTTGGGTAGGTGGAGGGAGTCTGGAAGGGCATCTAAGAATCTTTGGGTTGTCCGAGAATTTATAGCACAGCTTTTGATGATCCTTGGTTGGTGTCTGAGCAGATTATTTGTTGCGATTGCAAACATAATAAAATGGTGGCCCAATAGTCCAGGATTATGAGGAAAAACATTAAGATTCACAACATTTATTCCACGGGACAAAACTAGGTCCAGAGTATGACTGTGGCAGTGAGTAGGTCCGGAGACATGTTGGACAAAACCCACTGATTTGATGATGGCTCTCGAAAGCCTTTTGGAGTGGGTCTGTGGAATTTTCCATGTGAATATTACTATTGGGGGTGGCAGGGTAGCCTAGTGGTTAGAGCATTGGGCTAGTAACCGAAAGGTTGCAAGTTCAAATCCCCCAGCTGACAAGGTACAAATCTGTCGTTCTGCCCCTGAACAAGGCAGTTTAACCCACTGTTCCTAGGCCGTCATTGAAAATAAGAATTTGTTCTTAACTGACTTGCCTAGTTAAATAAAGATAAAATTAAAAAATCTGCCATGACTACAAGATCTGATAGGAATTCAAGGAACTCAGTGAGCAACACTGCATGGGGCCTGTAAACAGTAGCTATAAAAAAGTGATTGACTAGGCTGCATGGATTTCATGAGTAGAAGACAAAAATTGAAATGTGTTATTGTAAATGTTAGCAACACTTGCGGCATCCGCGGGGGATATGGTCACTAGTGTAACCAGGAGGAGAGGCCTCATTTAAAACCTCTTTGGGCTAGACGTGCTGCTGGTGACCCACCTCGACAACATCCGGTGAAATTCAAAGTACAAAAATTGTAATATTAAACATTCATGAAAATACAAGTGTCATATATCATTTAAAAGCTTAACTTCTTGTTAATCCAGCCGCTTTGTCAGATTTCAAAAAGGCTTTACGGCGAAAGCATACCATGCGATTATCTGAGGACAGTGCCCCGCGTACAAAAGCATTAAAAACATTTTCACAAAAGTCAGAAATAGCGATAAAATAAATCACCTACCTTTGAAGATCTTCCTCTGTTTGCAATCACAAGGGTCCCAGCTACATAACAAATGGTCGTTTTGTTCAATAAAGTACTCTTTATATCCCAAAAAAGTCTGTTTAGTTGGCGTGCTTGGTTCAGGTTCCCTAATATGTAAATAAACGATACAATTTAAGACGGAGAATAGGGTATTCAATACCGGAGATAGATAACGAAGTGCACGCCCTCATCCATGCGCCACAACACTACAGTCCAATGAGAGCCACCTTGAAAAACTACAAATTCTATCTCCTTTTTCAAAAACAACCCTGAAACCCTTTCTAAAGACTGTTGACATCTAGTAAAAGCCATAGGATCTGCAATCTGGGAGGACTTCCTTTGATTTTCCCAGACAGGCATTTCAATGGGAGGTCAGCTAAAAAAAAAAATTCTGGATGGATTCTCCTCGGGTTTTCGCCTGCCATATCAGTTCTGTTATACTCACATTATTTTAACAGTTTTAGAAAGTGTTTTCTATCCAATACTACCAATTATATGCATATCCTAGCTTCTGGGCCTGAGTAACAGGCAGTTCACTTTGGGCATGTAAGTCATCTGAACTTCCGAATACTGCCCCCTATCCCTAAGAAGTTATCCTCTACAGGATCGGCATCCCCTCCACGGGACGGTTGAGCTAACGTAGGCTAATGTGATTAGCATGAGGTTGTAAGTAACAAGAATATTTCCCAGGACATAGACATATCTGATATGGGCAGAAAGCTATCTTCTTGTTCATCCAACTGCACTGTGCAATTTACAGTAGCTATTACAGTGAAATAATACCATGCTATTGTTTGAGGAGAGTGCACAGTTATGAATTTGAAAATGTATTAATAAACCAATTAGGCACATTTGGGCAGTTGATACAACATTTTGCTAATGCTATGGTTCATTGGATCAGTCATGTCCTCTGAAGTTATAAAGACAAGCTCGAACTTTTCACGGCCACAATTTTCAATAGATAGATAGATCCTGTTATGTGGAGATAGCCCCACTCTGCCATTACAGACAATGAACCTATAGAGGTTTTCATCCCAGGCCATGGTGACAACTACCTGGACCTCAACAACACCTTATTACATTTACGTCTCAGAGTGACCAGAAGAGATGGGACCAATATTGCAAAATATGCCAAGGTCAGCCTCATTATTTACCCCTTTGGCTACCATCCTCTCCCAAGTGGATGTGACTTTGGGTGAATGCCTTATCAGTCAAAGCAGTGCCACCTATCCTTATAGAGCTATCCTGGAATGTTTACTAAACTACCCGAAGACACAATTCAGCGCAGGGCTGTTTAGCAAGGATACTGCTGGAGCTTCTATGGAAGCCGTAGACCGCACGAATGGTGAAAACAAAGGACTGAAGGCGCATGAGGTCTACTGTGCAGCCTCTCGAGAATTTCATCTGCTAGGTCCTATACAGTACATTGATATTTTCTTCACTCTTAAATTCGGTTGATTTAAGGATAAAATGAACGATGGCCTAGGATGAGTTTTGTCTGATGGCTGCCCAAGACGGTGACTTTAGTTTAAAAGTATTGGGGGCTACAGGTTTTTTTATAAAAAAGTGTCTATCTCCAGCAGTTTGTCTGGGTCATTCACAGGCTTTGATGAAAGGAAATGCCCTTTACCCTCTCCAAAGAATTACCATGAAAACATTCAGCATACCTGTGGGGAGTAGAATCTGCAGTCAAGAAAACCCGTTTTTAGGCGCGTTTACACCTCTACATCATTATAGGATTGGTTGATCGCGCCTCTAATACAGGCAGCTTACATACTTTTTTAAAAAAATTTCAGCATTTCAATGCAGAATATTTAGCTCTCTGTCAAGATGGACGTCAGGTCACAGCTAAGGTCCCAGCTAAGGCCAACCACAATTCAGTAACAACATATCTGTGCACAAATTTTACAATTGATTCCTGGCTACATGGAAACATCTAAATGATCTGTCTTTACCTATTGACAGAAATGATTTTGCGGAGGGTTACACATTGTGTGCTTTCAACTTATCAGCGGGTGAAGACACCTCAGGAAATCTGTCAGTGGTGTCCAACGGGATCGTACAGTTTAGATCGTAGAGTTAGTATGATTGTTTATGCATGCTCTGATTCATTCTTGGAAGTGAATGCCAAGAAGACAAGTCTTAGTGGATTATTATTAATTAATATATTAAGGATCAGTGAGCAAAAACATGAATACCCAAGAGCTACAGATTCAAATTTGACAATGTCAGAGAAAGCCACAGGCTCATGTATACATAGACCGACAGGCTTTTGGAGGTCACTAGCCTTTTGTAAAGCTTCTAGATCAGTACATACAGGGTTGAGTAAATGTGATAGACATATTATGAAACATAACTGATTACCGGGATTGTTAATGTTTATGAGATAGGCCTGCTTCTTTTTTATGATTTCTGATTGCATGAGACTATCAAGTTTCCTTCTCTGACCCCCTCTGCCTAGGGGTTGGCGGACTATTTGTACAAAAAGTTCTAAGGTCCTATCGGCTATGATGGATGAATTAGATTGAACAAGACGTTCCAGCAGGGCTATAAATTGTTCAATATCCGATGACAGCAAGGCCACTAAGGCATTCCTGTGACATGGTGGACCTCAAGTAGGATTTGATGAGCTTCCAGGTCACTGGAAGGGTAAGATAAATTCTGAGAGCAGTCCCCAAATTTTGATACATTTCTGAGAGCTCCCATTCGTGTATAAATATCAGCAGCTCAAGCAGGGTCATGGTCTTCGATGGCAAGTCAGGCATGTTCTTCAGTTCCTGTGCAATCTCCCTGCCATCCAAGTCCGAGTGTTCTTTATAGTGCAGTGTCATACTAAGGGCGTCACATTGTTCTATCAGCTCCTCATTTGAGAGACTTTGGAAGGTTGACAGCACTCCAAACTTCTCGTCCACATTTTCCAATGTGGAAAATCTTTCCTGAAGGGCTGAGGTTGCAGCATCAACAACGACATTGAAAAATGTCACCTCCAGCTTCTGCAGGGCATTACTCAAAGGCTCATCAAATGATTGGTATGAAAAGTGCAGCTTTGAGGACCTCAGCTCTTTTAGCTCCTCTAATCTTTTGACAATCAGGGATGTCAAATGTTGGCCCGTGGACTCCTCTGCCTCCAAAAACTTCATTAAATGTTCCTTTATGTGGGGCTCCACCTTCAGTGACACAATTCTAATCGCAACTGACAACTGTTCAGTGTGGGTGACATCTGAGGTGTAATCTAGAATGATAGAGAATCATTTTGCCAGCTTGATGTCACTCACCATTATTGAAAGGACCTTGCTGCTCAATCAATCAATGAGTTAATTCTGTATTTGGTGGCCAAATTAGCTGGTGGTGTGACTCGAGGTCCTTTTTTGGACACAGTTAAGGTGCTCTTTCATGACTGGATCAAATTGTGCCATCAGTTCATCCTCTTCGTGGTAATTTCCATGTGATGGAGAGTACAGTGTTTCTGTGTGTCCCCTTAGTGCCAGATTTCTAATTGCCAGAGACTGCACAATAGCAATCAGATGTGTCAACACCTCTCTCCATCTTATCCTCTCAGCCTCCATAAGTGCCATCTCATGCTTATCAATTGTTTCCCCAGTCCTGAGTGTGCTAAATTTCAGAATACACCAACCAAATTCTAGGGATTTTTTTCACCACTCACCAAGGTCTTCCTGAAATACTGGTGGTGGAAACTTCTTCCATCACTCTCATTCCTTGGGAAAACAAAGTTAGGTGGTACCTCACTTGGTCCTCTGCAAACTGGTCCTCTGTCCTAATTCTGTCAGTCAGAACAGAAGGCCAGTCAGCAAGGTCTGTAGACAGTGGTTCATCCTCAGCAGCAGGATTTGGTGCGGATGCTGCTACAGGCATTTCTAATGGAGAGCACATGGGCAATTCTCTACACACGTTATTCACAGCATTTATAGTGGTGGAACATTCCACATACATACCCAGTCATAATAAAGCCATCATTGTTACCTACAATATGGAAACGTAAAACTTTGCATAAGGGAAATTATTTATTTTGTTTATGTTATGCAGGGATGCACACATAAACACATGTGCGTGTACCCACACACACACACACACACACACACTTGCGCGTGAACACAAACACAACTGAAGAATCCTGCTGGGGAGAAGTGGAAGCAAATGGGTCTTCATCCTCAGACAACATTTCTGAAGAGGCCTGTGTGGCTGAGGTGGATGGCTCCTCATCCTGAGGATCCAAGATCATTTCTGAAGAGGCCTGTGTGGCTGAGGTGGATGGCTCCTCATCCTGAGGATCCAAGATCATTTCTGAAGACACCTGTGTGGCTGAGGTGGATGGCTCCTCATCCTGAGGATCCAAGATCATTTCTGAAGAGGCCTGTGTGGCTGAGGTGGATGGCTCCTCATCCTGAGGATCCAAGATCATTTCTGAAGAGGCCTGTGTGGCTGAGGTGGATGGCTCCTTATCCTGAGGATCCAAGACCATTTCTGAAGAGGCCTGTGTGGCTGAGGTGGATGGCTCCTTATCCTGAGGATCCAAGATCATTTCTGAAGAGGCCTGTGTGGCTGAGGTGGATGGCTCCTCATCCTGAGGATCCAAGATCATTTCTGAAGAGGCCTGTGTGGCTGAGGTGGATGGCTCCTTATCCTGAGGATCCAAGATCATTTCTGAAGAGGCCTGTGTGGCTGAGGTGGATGGCTCCTTATCCTGAGGATCCAAGACCATTTCTGAAGAGGCCTGTGTGGCTGAGGTGGATGGCTCCTTATCCTGAGGATCCAAGATCATTTCTGAAGAGGCCTGTGTGGCTGAGGTGGATGGCTCCTCATCCTGAGGATCCAAGATCATTTCTGAAGAGGCCTGTGTGGCTGAGGTGGATGGCTCCTTATCCTGAGGATCCAAGATCATTTCTGAAGAGGCCTGTGTGGCTGAGGTGGATGGCTCCTTATCCTGAGGATCCAAGACCATTTCTGAAGAGGCCTGTGTGGCTGAGGTGGATGGCTCCTTATCCTGAGGATCCAAGATCATTTCTGAAGAGGCCTGTGTGGCTGAGGTGGATGGCTCCTCATCCTGAGGATCCAAGATCATTTCTGAAGAGGCCTGTGTGGCTGAGGTGGATGGCTCCTTATCCTGAGGATCCAAGATCATTTCTGAAGAGGCCTGTGTGGCTGAGGTGGATGGCTCCTCATCCTGAGGATCCAAGATCATTTCTGAAGAGGCCTGTGTGGCTGAGGTGGATGGCTCCTCATCCTGAGGATCCAAGATCATTTCTGAAGAGGCCTGTGTGGCTGAGGTGGATGGCTCCTCATCCTGAGGATCCAAGATCATTTCTGAAGAGGCCTGTGTGGCTGAGGTGGATGGCTCCTTATCCTGAGGATCCAAGATCATTTCTGAAGAGGCCTGTGTGGCTGAGGAGGTGGATGGCTCCTCATCCTGGCCAGTGCCAGAGGGTGCTCCAAAATATTTCAGAAGTGCCCCCGAATTTGCATTGAGTCTGACACCGTAAATACATTTGTTACACAATTAAATATACATGCCATTATGTACAATTTATTAAACTTTCAGAATAGGAACCAAATGATCCATACAACCTCCTTGGCTAATTCTAGGCATAAGACACCCCAAAAGACTTAATATATCACAAAAGACAAAATATCAGCATAATATAGATGTATTTTAAGTTAGCCTACAGCATTGGAAATTCCCCTTACTGAGCTCAGGACCTAGTCAATACAATCACAGAAAACCTTCGTGATGTCACCTCAATGAAAATTATCCAAATCAATAATGTGTTAGTTAGGTTGTAATCGTTTTGCTGCAGGCTACACACGTTATCATGATGAAACTGTGTGAAATGATATCCAATGTTAAGTAAGCTAGTTGGACAGAAAACGGAATATTGTCCCCCTATGTGTAATAACATAGCAAGCAACATAGGTTAACAAACATAAGTGTTATACTAGCCTATTACATTACATCCATAATGTTATACTCATAAAGAGATGACGTAGCTGCATCCCTTTATCTTTCACAAGTTTCTCTTCTTCTTTCCTCTTTTTCCTAAACTGGGCACCTGATGACTTAGACCTTTTCTTATCCATTTGTGTTGATTTGGCACTCGAGCATCAATACATTACCCATCCCCCAACACTGTCAACCAAGAGTCCAGACCAAACCAATTCACCTTGGTGGTGTGCAGACATGATATCTTTGACGTGATGTGCAAATGAGCGATAGAAAACCGATTGCGCAACTGTCACCATTACAAAAAAATGTGTGCGGGCGCCCCGTGCCGTCCCCGGCAAGATGCCGCCCTGGGCAGCTGCCTATGTCGCCCATACCTAAATCCGCCACTGCCTGGGGCTGAACACTGTACACGCTTCTATGAGTAGTGTCAGCTCTAAACAAAAATATTAGGTTTTTTTAAATATAGTAACCTTTGTTTATTGCTTATTATATAAAGATGTTTACTCATTATATTTTTGACTCGCGTCTAAAATACCTTTGACAGGGAGGGACTGAGTAAATATACAGTTTCGGGTCTGTTAAAACTTTAAAATTGTTATCCTCTATAACAATCACTGTTGGGGGTGTTGGTTCTTGATCCACATCAATTACTTCGGGTACCTCCTGTGTAAATGTAGGGTAACCTGTAGAGAATTACATTATTAATATATATGTATATTTTACTTAAAAAATACAGATATTTTACATAAAATACAATATAGTACTAAAATTATTTCCTGAAAATTGTATGTCATCCAGTTTTAAAAATGTCTGTAGAAACCAAGTATTAAAACAGTGTTAAATATTTGAAAAAGAAAGAGAGAGTAATATGACACATTTAAATAATTGCTCATCACTCACACAGACAAAATAAAATGTCAATTCGTTTCGTTAACTGATGTAACTGAGGTGCCAGCTGTATGTGGACCACTAGGTGGAGCCAGTGGACCACTCATGAGTAGGGGCTTGCTTTGGCATGCACTTTCATGGTTCTGAAACACCATGGCACATCAAATGAAATTTGTTTGGTAAAAACAAAAATAGATATATAAAAAAAAATAATCAATTACACATCTCGTTCATTATATGCTATATAATTTTATATAATGCATTATTATTAAAACATATATATATATAATATACAACATAAATATATAAATATATATAATATACAACATAAATATATATAATATACAACATACATATATATATATATATATACACACACACACACACACACACACACACACACATATTATATATCTATATATATATATATATATATATATATGTGTATATATATATATATATAATATAATATATATACATATATATATATATATGTGTATATATATATATGTGTATATATATATATATATATACACATATATATACATACACATATATACATATATATATACATATATACATACATACATACATACATACACATACACATATATATACATATATATATATATATATATATATATATATATATATATGGCTGAGGGAGGGGAAAAAGTAGCCCTTTTTCCCCACACTGAAGGAGGGGAAAAAGGGCTACTTAAGTATGATTCCCAATCAGAGACAACAAAAAACGACTTGAGAGAGCCGTTTTTCTCTGTTTGGTTCGGTCAGGGTGTGATGTGGGGTGGGCATTCTATGTGTTATATTTCTATGTAGTCTTTTTCTTTGATTGGCCTAGTATAGTTTCCAATCAGAGGCAGCTGTCTATTGTTGTCTCTGATTGGGAATCATACTTAAGTAGCCCTTTTTCCCCTCCTTCAGTGTGGGATCTTGTTTTTTGTACAGCTCAGTAAAGCCTGCAGAACGTGACGTTCGGTTTCCTTTGTTTGTTATTTTGATTTAGTGTTCTGAGTTAAAATAAATATTTATCATGAGCACTCACCACGCTGCACCTTGGTCTACTCCTTACGACGATCGTCACACATAGTTACACATAAAAGCCTTCATTATATTGGAAATTCAACTCACCTTCAAAATGTTCCATGAGGAATAAAAAATTCAAGGATTCTTTTCATATGTTCTGTCTTCAGGTTTTCCTGGTCCTCTGTTAGCTGTTTTCGTGGTGGACTGAGACATCCTGCGGACTCTATTTTATAGGGTAAAATTGATCTGTTTAGGTCAGCATTAAAAGAGGACCATCTTAAAAAAATACAATAACCCTCTCAAAGAGGAGGGTGTGATTGGCTGAGTCATACAATGTACATTCCATCCTCGGACACCCCGGACATCCTCGGACATTCCCAACGGACATCCTTGGAAAAAAGTACAGTTGTTTGGGGGTTCCCCTTACGTACATATAGTGACCTAGTCTGTAAGGGACCCACCAACGAACCCTTCCTGTTGACCATTCATGTATGGAATTTTGCTGAGAACTCTTTTTTTTTTTTTTAACAGGTGTATAAAAAAAAATGTTTCAAACATACACGCTCACGCTCACACACACACACATCCGCCCCGGGACCCCTTGGCTCTTGTGTAGAGAGAAACCTAATTTATTTTCTTTAAAAAATGTTACCATCCACATTTAAACATATTGCAATTATTATGTTGTAGGAAAGAATGTTTTCTAGATGTATCTTTCTTTGAAAGAAGGCCTTGGGGTCGGGCTCTCTCTCTCTCTGTTTGTAAAACCTCCCTAGCTTGTAACCTGACACCCGGCCTCACACAAACACACACACACACACACACACACACACACACACACACACACACACACACACACACACACACACACACACACACACACACACACACACACACACACACACACACACACACACACACACACATACAGACACACACCCTTGGAGGAGAGACAGAGGTCCAGAGAAATAGAGATTTCATTCATTGAAGGTAAATGCATTTTTCTTTTAAAATAATTTTATTTTTTCTAAATCTTTATACAAATCATACATATTATTATTAAACAATATTACACATTACTACACAATACATGTTTATATGCATACTTATTTTTTAATTCCTTAGAGAAAAATAATCACAATTTTCATCCATTCTGGGGCCTATTGTAACCCAACACCCCCATCAGTCTCCAAATCTCCGTCTTCAAGCTGTGAGGGCCTTAGACATAGCCAACGTGGAAGAGGCAATCTATGGCCTTCCAGGTTTCGTTTGTTTTCTTTTCCATGATAGATCAACCTTCTTACCGTTAAGCCCAAGTTCTGTCTTGAGGACAGAAGGGACCATCATCATAAAGGTTCACGATGGTGGAACATTTTTTGCACTTGTTTCATCATAACAACCACTTTAAAACAATCTCGCCACCTGAAGCTAAAGACAGCCACAAAATAGTTGACCTCTGTGCATGCGTTTCAAAGTATGTACGTACTAACAGATTTGGTGGCATTTGTGCTGGTGAATTCAGAACAACCTAAAATTGTCACTTTGAAGTCTGGACTATACATTATTCAAATCATCTCGCCCGCAGACTTCCTCTTCCAAAGCGTACCCAGGCAGGGATGTTCCACTGAGGGCCTGTTCGATCTGACATAGAGCAAGTCTTATCTTAAGCCTTTCTCTCATGCGAAACGCAGGAGAAAAACTCCTGTTTTTTTGGGGGCTGAAAAAGGGTTGGAAAATGTAACCAACATAGCCTTCACTCATATCAATCCCACCATTAAAACAATCAGGTCCATCACAAAGAATGGCGTCGATGGTTTTGTCATTGAGGCCCAGACATGAAGGACAAAATACACATAAACTCAGCAAAAAATGAAACGTCCTCTCACTGTCAACTGCGTTTATTTTCAGCAAACATAACATGTGTAAATATTTTTATGAACATAACACAATTCAACAACTGAGACATAAACTGAACAAGTTCCACAGACATGTGACTAACATAAATTGAATAATGTGTCCCTGAATAAAGGGGACGTCAAAATCAAAAGTAACAGTTAGTATCTGGTGTGGCCACCAGCTGCATTAAGTACTGCAGTGCATCTCCTCCTCATGGATTGCACCAGATTTGCCAGTTCTTGCTGTGAGATGTTACCCCACTCTTCCACCAAGGCACCTGCAAGTTCCCAGACATTTCTGGGGGCAATGGCCCTAGCCCTCACCCTCCGATCCAACAGGTCCCAGACGTGCTCAATGGGATTGAGATCCGTGCTCTTCGCTGGCCATGGCAGAACACTGACATTCCTGTACTGCAGGAAATCACAAACAGGTGTCCTGACTCTCTGTGGTCACTAAAGATCCCATGGCACTTATCGTAAGAGTAGGGGTGTTAACCCCGGTGTCCTGGCTAAATTCCCAATCTGGCCACCTAATCATACCCAGCTTCCAATTGGCTCATTCATCACCCCTACTCTCCCTTGTAACTATTCCCCAGGTCGTTGCAGTAAATGAGAATGCATTCTCAGTCAACTTATCTGGTAAAATAAATAAATATAGCACACATACATGCCCAAAGGCCTGCCCACATTCACAATCGCACCCAAATACGGACGCATCCACGCCTGCACCCATACACCCAAAGCAATACAGTGTAAACAAGCTAAAGAAAAACAGCAACATTGGTAGTATGTTGAAAACAGCAACATTGGTAGTAGAGGTCGACTGATTATGATTTTTCAACGCCAATATCGATTATTGGAGGACCAAAAAATGCCGATACCGATTAATCGGTTGATATATATATATATATCTTTTTTTTGTAATAATAACAATTACAACAGTGAATGAACAATGAACACTTATTTTAACTTAATATAATACATAAATAAAATCAATTTAGTCTCAAATAAATAACGAAACATGTTCAATTTGGTTTAAATAATGCAAAAACAAAGTGTTTGAGAAGAAAGTAAAAGTGCAATATGTGCCATGTAAAAAAGCTAACGTTTAAGTTCCTTGCTCAGAACATATGAAAGCTGGTGGTTCCTTTTAACATGAGTCTTCAATATTCCCAGGTAAGAAGTTTTAGGTTGTAGTTATTATAGGACTATTTCTCTCTATACCGTTTGTATTTCATATACTTTTGACTATTGGATGTTCTAATAGGTACTTTAGTATTGCCAGCCTAATCTCGGGAGTTGGTAGGCTTGAAGTCATAAACAGCGCAATACTTGAAGAATTGCGAAGAGCTGTTGGCAAACGCAGTAAAGTGCTGTTTGAATGAATGCTTACGAGCCTGCTGCTGCCTCAGTCAGACTGCTCTATCAAATCATAGACTTAACTATAATATAATAAACACACAGAAATACGAGCCTTAGGTCATTAATATGGTAAAATCCGGAAACTATCATTTTGAAAACAAAACGTTTATTCTTTCAGTGAAATACGGAACCGGTCCATATTTTATCTAACGGGTGGCTACATATGTCTAAATATTGCTGTTACATTGCACAACCTTCAATGTTATGTCATAATTACTTCAAATTCTGGCAAATTAGTTCGCAACGAGCCAGGTGGCCGAAACTGTTGCATATACCCTGACTCTGCGTGCAATGAACGCAAGAGAATTGACACAATTTCCCTAGTTGAATATTGCCTGCTAACATGAATTTCTTTTAACTAAATATGCAGGTTTAAAAAAATATTCTTCTGTGTATTGATTTTAAGAAATGCATTGATGTTTATGGTTAGGTACATTCGTGCAACCATTGTGCTTTTTTCGCAAATACGCTTTTGTTAAAACATCCCACGTTTGGTGAAGTTGGCTGTCTTTGTTAGGAAGAAATAGTCTTCACACAGTTCCCAACGAGCCAGGCGGCCCAAACCGCTGCATATACTCTGACTCTGTTGCACAGAACGCAAGAGAAGTGACACATTTTCCCTAGTTAAAAGAAATTCATGTTAGAAGGCAATATTAACTAAATATGCAGGTTTAAAAATATATAGTTGTGTATTGATTTTAAGAAAGGCGTTGATGTTTATGGTTAGGTACACATTGGTGCAATGACAGTGCTTTTTTCGCGAATGCGCTTGTTAAATCACCCGTTTGGCGAAGTAGGCTGTGATTCAATGATAACTTAACAGGCCCCGCATCGATTATATGCAACGCAGGACAAGCAAGATAAACTAGTAATATCATCAACCATATGTAGTTAACTAGTGATTGTTAAGATTGATTGTTTTTTATAAGATACGTTTAATGCTAGCTAGCACCTTACCTTGGCTCCTTGCTGCACTCGCATAACAGGTAGTCAGCCTGCCACGCAGTCTCCTCGTGGAGTGCAATGTAATCAGCCATGATCGGTGTCCAAAAATGCCAATTGTCGATTGTTATGAAAACTTGAAATCGGCCCTTTCGATTAATCGGTTGCCCTCTAATTGGTAGTATGTTTAAAACAGCAATATTGGAAGTATCTATAAAACACCAACATCGGTAACATGTATAAAACAATAACAGTAATGATGATGCCCATCTGCAAAGCAGTGATACTTAAACAGGTGTACTTATATGACTATCTGATTATCTACATTTCAAATGGGATTAAACAAAATACAGTCTACTGTACTGTTTGAACCAACTTAGTGGCCTTGTTGTTAGAGTGTCCACCCTGAGGTTGGGGGTTCATTCCCCGGTCAAGTCATACTGTACCAAACCTGAAGAAAAAAAAATGGGACACTATGCCTCTCTACTTGGCACTCAGTATTAAGGAGAGGGATTAGCGGTAAGGCCCTGTGATAGCCTAGTGTCCTGTAAAGGGGAGAGTATTGTACTGTACATCAAGCTGCCTCACTACAGAAGCAGGTGATGGGTACCATAGGGCAGGAACCCAACACTGACCTACAGTCATCACTAGCAACTACAAACAGATCACTAGCCAAAACAAGACAAATAAAAAAGAACTCATTTAAAAAGGGTTTGGCCAAAATGTTAACTGATTACTGAGCAACGTCAAATCGGATTCTTAGCGTTTTTGGAGAATGTAGCAATGCTAGTGGAAATCAAGTGATGTAAAGTACTTAAGTAAAAATACTTTAAAACATTTTCACATGTACCAACACACGGGTATGATCATTCTACAGTGGTCCCTGTAGTGTACGATCAAACCGGTGTGATTAGAATGCTTATTTAGGACGTCCAGTTTCGGTATGACGCAACAATCAGCGTTTGAGCTGTTCACAATGTTTTTTCAGAAACATTTTGCACAAACACAGTCCTTACAAAGTTATGTCCAGAATGTGACCAGTTTATTTTTGTATGCAATGTTCAGTCATTCACAGAAGTAGCTACAGCATAACACAATCATCCAAACTGAAAAAATGTAGGCTACGTTTGTCCTAGCGCTAACTGAGGAAAGATTTACGTAACACAAACGGTCATATTTTTGTAACTCTCGGCTGACAGAAACTACAATATGAATTAGCTAATAGCAATGACTATTTATAATTAATCACATCACGGGGGAAGTCACCATTGATCGAAATAACTGAGTAAAACACTATAAATCGAAAGTAATCCGACGATAGGTAGTTTGTGCGCGCCCCATGCTTGTTTTTTTCGCATCACACAAAGATAATAAGAGGAGAGAGGATGAGTTTGGTCTGTTTATAGTATGCATGTTCTCTGAAACTGGAAACACTTATCTCCCTCACTAGCTTTAAGCACCAGCTGTCAGAGCAGCTGTCAGAACACTGCACCTGTACATCGCCCAAACAACTACCACTTCCCTTACTGTATTTATTTATTTTGCTCCTTTGCACCCTATTATTTCTACTTTGCACTTTCTTCCACTACAAATCTACCATTCCAGTGTTTTACTTGCTATATTGTATTTACTTTGCCACCATGGCCTTTTTTGCCTTTACCTCCCTTATCTCACCACATTTGCTCACATTGTATATAGACTTATTTTTCTACTGTATTATTGACTGCATGTTTGTTTTACTCCATGTGTAACTCTGTGTTGTTATATGTGTCGAACTGCTTTGCTTTATCTTGGCCAGGTCGCAGTTGTAAATGAGAACTTGTTCTCAACTTGCCTACCTGGTTAAATAAAGGTGAAATAAATAAAATAAAAAATGTTGAAGGGGTTTGTCGTCTACGATCATCCACTTCCCTTCATTCACTTCCGGAAGTTTACCTGAAAGATGACTGAACCATTCCTTCACCTCATTATAACATCTTTGGTCTGACAGATTACGTGACACCCAGAATGCATTGTATTAGGTCAACAAACATGGCGCCACATACAGCTGGCAAATAGCTTAGCTTAATCAGTACAACCTTCAAAAAAGTGTTTTACACACATCATAGGTGTCCATTACAATATATGCAATAACCGGAATGCATTATTTGTCACCAGTAATAGAAAACGTGAATAAAACTGTAAATACATTATGCTCCATACATACATACATACATACATACATACATACATACATACATACATACATACATACATACATACTTATGCGCCTACAGTAGAAACGACAACACGATATACAGAAAATAAGGAACTTACTTTGATAGGAACGCACACATGTCCAAAGTGATAACGTGTAAGGAAAACAACAAGAAGGCAAAGCGAGCGCCAGCAAGAACATGTTCAAATTCTTGCAAGACTGCGCAAATATATGCATACTTGATCTGCGCAAACATGCGTGAAGTGCGGTGGGCTCTCCTCGAATAGAGAAGTTTGTCCGGCTCTGTAAAGTAAAGCCTCAAACATAAATTGTCCGCAACACAGAAATGGGTTACTTCTATGTGAATTAATGAGGAGGCGGAACACACCTCAATTCAAACTGTTGTTAGAAAATACAACTTGTTAGAAAATAATTTGAAATTGACAAGTTGAAACATGGCCTATAGATAATTAGCAGGCAGCATGTGTTAACTGTCAAATAATCACATTTTGGAACAGTGAGTGCATTCTGACATCACGTGCATAAAACAACTCATGCTGGGGCGACTGTTAGAGATATTTGGAACTCACATGTGAAAAGGTTAAAGTACTACTTAAGTTGTTTTTGGGGGGTATCTTTACTCTACCACATATTTTTAACAACTTTGACTTTTACTCCACTACATTCTAAAAGAAATGAATGTACTTTTTACTTCTTACATTTTCCCTGACACCCAAATGCACTCGTTACATTTTGAATGCTTAGCAGGACAGGAAAATGGTCCAAATCATGCACTTATCAAGAGAACATTCCAGGTCATCTCTAATGACTCTGATCTGGCGGACTAACTAAACACAAACACCTCTTTTGTAAATGATGTCTGAGTGTTGGTGTGTGCCCCCTGGCTATCTGAAAAAATATAGAAATAATAATAATTGAAATTATGTACACTTTTTCTTGTACTTTTTGTCACACCCTGACCTGTTTCACCTGTCTTGTGCTTGTCTCCACCCCCCTCCAGGTGTCGCCCATTTTTCCCATTATCCCGTGAGCATTTATACCTGTGTTTTCTGTTTGTCTGTTGCCAGTTCGTCTTGTCAAGTCTACCAGCGTGTTTTTTTGGCTGTACTCCTGTTTGCGCTAGTCCCTATTTTCTAGTTCATCAGGTTTTGACCATTCTACCTGCCCTGACCCTGAACCTGCCCGCCGTTCTGTACCTTTCTGACTCTGCCCTGGATTTACTGACCTCTGCCTGCCTTGACCTGTCATTTGCCTGCCCCCTGTTTTGTAAATAAACATCCGTGATTCAATCTCTGCATCTGGGACTTATCCTGAGTCCTGATACTTTTACTCAAGTATGACAATTTAGTTATTTTTCCAGCACTGGTGGAAATGTATTGTTTCAGCTAGTGGTGCATTTAAAAGCAACCACACTCCAATAATATTAGAAATAGGGAGAAAAATGTAAAGAATGTAACTATTTTGAGATATTACGGTAAAAAGTATCAGTCACCTCTTAATAGTATGATATCTCAGTCAGTCTTGATCAGTGAAGTGACTCCTCCATTGTCTGCCTGCATGTCTCTTCATCACTATACTTTACGGACGAAGTCTGATAATCTATCACGTCAATTTATGTTGCCTTAGCAACATGTAAATCATAGCTTCTCGTCTTGTACTCTGTTTAGTCAATGTCAACATATTACGTTCCGTAAAGGCTTGGAACACAACAGATGCATTTCAATTCAAAGTACAAGATAATGTTGTTCATAAAACTCTCTGGACCCTTATTCTAATCTTTAAGTAAATATGTAGATATTTTTTTTGGAGCACTTTTTTAGGTAAGTGCCCCTACATATGGTTTCTCAACAAACTTTAAGAAATTGTTCATCTGACTATTCACTAACCTTAACCCTAGCCCTAACCTTACCATAACCTATCCCTGTCCCCCCAACCATAACTCTAACCATAACCTTAACCCTAAACCCCAAACCTGGCCCTAACCCTAACAAGTTGCTACACATCAACAGAGTTGCAATTGTTCGTTGATTGATATTGCATTTTACACTCTAACTAGTTTTAGGGTGAGCCTCTGGAGCTACACAGCGCCTCTCTATGGCCGTCTGCTGCTACAGAAAATCCACACTGCTTCAGGACCTGAGAGGGCAGAGAGAGACAAGAGAGAGGCAACTTGGTTTCTAAACCATATAGGGGAGAAAATTTGGCATAGAGAGTATGCTGAAATATTCAGAGTCCTGGAAAAAACATATTCCAAAGGCTAGAAAATAAGAAAAAGTAATATAAAGAAAAAATATACTTGGGGAGGAGATTCTATTCTGTTGCAATACAATTCAAGAGTACGGTTACTTTGCTTCTGGATTCTGATCATAAATCATAATGAGGAAACATTTAATTAGAGCTTTCTTGTTGTGGGGTTTCCAAATGTGTTGCATGATTTGTCATTGGCGTGTCAACAGAGACTCGATGACAAAGGGAATCTATGTGTCAGTGTCCAATCATTTGGTTGTTTACTTGGTTCTTCTATTAGATAAAAATGTAAAACCAACCAGACTTGATTCAGAGTCAGACTGGAATTCTTCCTGCGTAAGGCATGTCAAAGTAAATTAAACTATATTTGGAAACAATGTAGCTTTTATTGCTTCATAGTGCAGGACCTACAGTATCTCACAAAAGTGAGTACACCCCTCACATTTTTGTAAATATTTGAGTATATCTTTCATGTGACAACACTGAAGAAATTCACTTTGCTACAATGTAAAGTAGTGCGTGTACAGCTTGTATAACAGTGTAAATTTGCTGTCCCCTCAAAATAACACAACACACAGCCATTAATGTCTAAACCGCTGGCAACAAAAGTGAGTACACGCCTAAGTGAAAATATCCAAATTGGGCCCAAAGTGTCAATATTTTGTGTGGCCACCATCATTTTCCAGCACTGCCTTAACCCTCTTGGGCATGGAGTTCACCAGAGCTTCACAGGTTGCCACTGGAGTCCTCTTCCACTCCTCCATGACGACATCACGGAGCTGGTGGATGTTAGAGACCTTGCACTCCTCCACCTTCCGTTTGAGGATGCCCCACAGATGCTCAATAGGGTTTAGGTCTGGAGACATGCTTGGCCAGTCCATCACCTTTACCCTCAGCTTCTTTAGCAAGGCAGTGGTCGTCTTGGAGGTGTGTTTGGGGTCGTTATCATATTGTAATACTGCCCTGCGGCCCAGTCTCCGAAGGGAGGGGATCATGCTCTTCTTCAGTATGTCACAGTACTTGTTGGCATTCATGGTTCCCTCAATGAACTGTAGCTCCCCAGTGCCGGCAGCACTCATGCAGCACCAGACCATGACACTCCCACCACCATGCTTGACTGTAGGCAAGACACACTTGTCTTTGTACTCCTCACCTGGTTGCCGCCACACACGCTTGACACCATCTGAACCAAATAAGTTTATCTTGGTCTCATCAGACCACAGGACATGGTTCCAGTAATCCATGTCCTTAGTCTGCTTGTCTTCAGCAAACTGTTTGCAGGCTTTCTTGTGCATCATCTTTAGAAGAGGCTTCCTTCTGGGACGACAGCCATGCAGACCAATTTGATGCAGGGTGCGACGTATGGTCTGAGCACTGACAGGCTGACCCCCCACCCCTTCAACCTCTGCAGCAATGCTGGCAGCACTCATACGTCTATTTCCCAAAGACAACCTCTGGATATGACGCTGAGCACGTGCACTCAACTTCTTTGGTCGACCATGGCGAGGCCTGTTCTGAGTGGAACCTGTCCTGTTAAACCGCTGTATGGTCTTGGCCACCGTGCTGCAGCTCAGTTTCAGGGTCTTGGCAATCTTCTTATAGCCCAGGCCATCTTTATGTAGAGCAACAATTCTTTTTTTCAGATCCTCAGAGAGTTCTTTGCTATGAGGTGCCATGTTGAACATCCAGTGACCAGTCAGTATGAGGGAGTGTGAGAGCAATGACACCAAATTTAACACACCTGCTCCCCATTCACACCTGAAACCTTGTAACACTAACGAGTCACATGACACCGGGGAGGGAAAATGGCTAATTGGGCCCAATTTGGACATTTTCACTTAGGGGTGTACTCACTTTTGTTGCCAGCGGTTTAGACATTAATGGCTGTGTGTTGAGTTATTTTGAGGGGACAGCAAATGTACACTGTTATACAAGCTGTACACGCACTACTTTACATTGTAACAAAGTGTCATTTCTTCAGTGTTGTCACATGAAAAGATATACTCAAATATTTACAAAAATGTGAGGGGTGTACTCACTTTTGTGAGATACTGTATATTAAGATCCATATATAATACCTTACTGTAGGACCTCCTTTGTTAATTATATGTCTTAAACAGCTACATGAAACATTTGCTAGTTAAACAACAATCTACTGTGATATTTTAACATCAACATTTATTGTCATGTCACAGCTATGGAACCTTGACAAGGGGCACTCAAAAACATGTCAAACAAGTGTGTGTGTGTGTGTGTGTGTGTGTGTGTGTGTGTGTGTGTGTGTGTGTGTGTGTGTGTGTGTGTGTGTGTGTGTGTGTGTGTGTGTGTGTGTGTGTGTGTGTTATTAGGTCACAAGGAATTGGAGCTCTTGATAATTAGGTGAAGACAGGTATTTATTTGTGTTACCATGACGTGGGACCTGATATATATGGTGTCTGTTTGCCAAGCTCTGATTCACACTCGGTTGTATATCACGTCCTTGAAACAGTTCAATTCAACACTCGTCTAGCTGAAGTTAAATCAACCTGGTAAGCCATGGTTTGTTTATCTTTTCATTAACTACTTTTACTACTAACTATTTTAAAGGCCTATGTTAATAAAACTAACAAATAATTGTCAGTCACTAGTGAATGGAGGGAAGTGTTGCAAGAGAAAATGGTAGGATGATGATTTACTGGGAAAGATGGGTTGATCTGTGACTGTCTGAAGGTTGGTATTAATGACTGTTGGAATAAATACATAGACACATGTTTAAGGTCCTCCAATCAGGGTGAGATTGTGTGTTTAGTTTTATATTTTTTGCGTTTTGGTTTCATGGTCTGAGAGGTGTGTGTGCTGGTCGTGGTGGTTATGGTATCAGGAATCAAGGTAAGTTCCAAGTACAGACGGTGTGAAGTAACAATGTTTATTGTAACACTGGGACAGGCAAACGACAGGTCAAGGCAGGCAGGGGTCGATAATCCAGGGCAGGAGCAAGGTACAGGACGGCAGGCAGGCTCAGAGTCAGGGACAGGCAGAGGTAAGAGGTAAGGCGGTGGGTACAGGGTCAGGACAGGCAAGGGTTAAAAACCAGGAGGACGTGAAAAGAGAGACTAGGAAAAGACAGGAGCTGACAGGACAAAAGCTGGTAAGCTTGAACAAACAAGACGAACTGGCACAGACTGACAGAAAACACAGGTATAAATACACAAGGGATAATGGGGAAGACGAGCAACACCTGGAGGGGGGTGGAGACAAGCACAAGACAGGTGAAACTTTTCCTTTTCAAGGACAACATTTATGCAGACTTCCAGTGTGTTTTGGATTGCAGTGCCAAGCGTGACAGTAAACCGACTGTCCTCAGTTGTCACCACTACAAGAGCTCAAACTACACCAACTCTTGCTCCTACTACAACTACTACTGCTCCTACTACAACAACTACAGCTCCTATTACAACTACTGCTCCTACTACAACAATGACAGCTCCTACTACAACTACTACTGCTCTACAACATCAAATTGTGAACCTATCCCAAACAGCTGTGAACAGCACAACTATGGCTCCTACTGTTACATCTGCTACTCCTAGTTCTACTACTATGACTCCTAATACGTCAACAACTCCAACTACTACTCCAACTCCTCTTAGACTTACGGTAATGTCCTCAGACACAAGTATAAATATATAATACTTGTACTATTCTAATTCAATTTAGCAGGCATTGTTGAGTGTTGTGCTAATTCCATCATTTACAGGAGACATGGCTGCCAACATGTAGCAAAACTCAGCAATAGAGTCTAATGACAAGAGCAGCAGATTACACAGATTGGCTGGTGGGGTCTCTTGTCATTCAACAGTCATTTTTCAAAGCGGTTTTTAAACCTGATCATCATGATCCAATACAGCAAATATAACAAAGTACTTAATACAAATATAGACATTTTCTTCTCTTTCTACAGACATACATACAACATTGTATAAGGTAACATAAAGTCTAAAATGTTGAATTACCCACAATCCACTAACGTCACATGACAAGTTATTGTGACAACCTTTCTGAAAATGAAATAGCTTTAAAACCTTTTCGATGTCAAATCCCCTAAATTGGAGACTTGTAACAGTTGACCCGTTCCAAACGCCACTTTTGTGAGCACAGTTCTCTATGAACAATGATATGACATGCAAACTTTGTTCTGCTCACTGATTGGACACCGTATAGTCAGTTTTGTGAAATAAGATTGAGTCTATCTCTTGCGATGCAACTAAATTGCAAGCATTTTTGGGGGGACATGACACACAGAGAAACACTGATGCAAGCAACATACATTTAGTCCAGGTTGCTTCATGTGACATCGGCTTTATGCTCAGTGAAACAGCTGAGTCTCTCCATTCAGTTGTTGCTGCCGGAGAGTTTGCAATCGGATACCTCATTTGCATAAGAGGTGACGTGTCACATTTTCTGACCTATCCAGACAAAGGATCGATTTCCCCTGGCTATGAGCATCGGAGACCCACTTGCGATCAGGCACATGAAAGGTTGGAACCTAGAGAATGCAGCAATATCTATCTCAGATTTACAGCTCTCAACATGAAAAAGTTTAATTTCCTAGAATTTAAATAAGACCACTTTCCCTTTGTCAAAAAACAAAAATGTTGTGCTTAAAGCCAAGGTTGGAACGAGTCGGCATGTATTTGAATCGTGACTCCGTGTCGCTCAGAGGACACAGGACAGAATATTCTGTCATTAGTAGTATGAAATGGTGCCACTTTTGTACTGTCACTAAGTGCTGAGATTTCCTGTTCAGGCTGTATGTCCAGGGTTAGTCAAGGCCCAAAGTGTACATATGTCAACAAAGACCATTCTATATACAGTTCCTTCGGAAAGTATTCAGACCCCTTGATTTTTTCCACATTTTGTTACATTACAGCCTTATTCTAAAATGTATTAAATAGTTTCTTCCCTCATCAATCTACACACAATACCCCATAATGACAAAGCATAAACAGGTTTTTAGAAATGTTTGCTAATTTATACAGGTAAAAAAAATGAAATATCACATTTACATAAGTATGCAGACCCTTTACTCAGAACTTTGTTGAAGCACCTTTGGCAGTGATTACAGCCTCAAGGCTTCTTGGGTACGATGCTACAAGCTTGGCACACCTGTATTTGGGGAGTTTCTCCCATTCTACTCTGCAGATCCTCTCAAGCTCTGTCAGGTTGGATGTGGAGCGTTACTGCACAGTTGGATGTGGAGCGTTACTGCGCAGGTCTCTCTGTCTGGGCCACACAACGACATTCAGAGACTTGTCCCAAAGCCACTCCTGCGTTGTCTTGGCTGTGTGCTTAGGGTTATTGTCCTTTTGGAAGGTGATCCTTCACCACAGTCTGAGGTCCTGAGCTCTTTGGAGCATGATTTCATCAAGGATCTCTCTGTACTTTGCTCCATTCCTCTTTGCCTCAATCCCGACTAGTCTCCCAGTCCCTGCCGCTGAAAAGCATCCCCAAAGCATGATGCTGCCACCACCATGCTTCACTGTAGGGATGGTGCCAGGTTTCCTCCAGACGTGACGCTTGGAATTCAGGCCAAAGTGTTACATTTTGGTTTCCTCAGACCAGAGAATCTTGTTTCTCATGGTCTGAGAGTCTTTAGGTGCCTTTTGGCAAACTCCAAGTTGGCTGTAATGTGCATTTTACTGAGGATTGGCTTCCGTCTAGCCACTCTACCATAGAGGCCTGATTGGTGGAGTGCTGCAGAGATGGTTGTCCTCCTGGAAGGTTCTCCCATGTCCACAGAGGAAGTCTAGAAATCTGTCAGAGTGACCATCGGGTACTTGGTCACCTCCCTGACCAAGGCCCTTCTATCCCTATTGCTCAGTTTGGCCAGGCGACCAGCTCTAGGAAGAGTTTTGTTGGTTCTAAACTTCTTCCATTTAAGAATGATGGAGGCCACTGTGTTCTAGGGACCTTCAATGCTGGAGAAATGTTTTGGTACCCTTCCCTACATCTGTGCCTTGACACAATCCTGTCTCAGAGCTCTTCGACCTCATGGCTTGGTTTTTGCTCTGACATGCACTGTCAACAGTTGGACCTTATGTAGACAGATATGTGCCTTTCCAAATCATCCAATCAATTGAATTTACCACAGGTGGACTCCAATCAAGTTGTTTAAACATCTCAAGGATGATCAATGGAAGAAGGATGCACCCGAGCTCAATTTCCAGTATCATTGCAAAGGGTTTCAAAACTTTTTTTAGCAAGGTATTTCTGTTTTTAACTTGTAATAAATGTACAAAAAACAACAACTGTTTTCGCTTTGCCATTAGGTGGTAGATTGATGAGGGAAAAAAAATATTTAATCAGTTTCAGAATAAGGCTGTAATGTAGCCAAATTTGAAATAAGGGAAGGGGTCTGAGTACTTTTAGAATGCACTGTATATACTGTATATATCATATTTTTTAAATTTGTTTTACGCAATGTTTGAGAGAAAGAAAGTGCTACTCTAGACCAACGGGCTGCGATGCTAGAGTTGACCCTAGGAATTGCACTTACATCTGTGTCACAACCTGCCCACCTTACCTGGTGGAAATTAGTGCACCTGCAGAGGCACTTAAGGAATACCTGGGGATCATCAGTGAAATACTATCTAAGCAAATCAAGGTAACACAACACATCCAGTTTTCCTTATTTCATTTTATTCGAAGGACAGCAATGAACTGGTAAAGTTAAAGCAAGTATGTTTAGTGATTGGTTAAATTAAGGCAAGTAATTCTAATTTGTTATGCTTAGGATGGGATTCGAACCAGTGACCTTGTGTATGGCAACCCATATCAACCTTTCATAAATCAGATACTTAGACATTACAGGAAGCTCTCCATTCATCACCAAAACATACTTCATTAATTACAACAAAATCTGATGAACTTGCTGATGTTAAATATTGTTGATCTTTTTTCAGTCCAATGAGTCAATGATTGTTGTGTATAAAAGTGGAACATTTACGGTTCAACACGCCTTGTACAATGGAACTACATTTATCAACAAAACACAAGTAAGTTTATGTCTCTAGTGGTATTACCAATTACATATACAGTGGATTCATTCTCCTCGGGAGCACCAGACAGTCCTGTTTGAATTTCCATTATTTAATTGTTTGATTATTTCATACTTTTCTTTCAGGTGGAAGTGACGGACAAAGAACTTGCTTATGATCCTAATATAAAAATAATCCAATTTAGTTTCATTATCCCTGATAATTTGTTCTGTAACTTTGCAAAATGTGTTGTTTTTCTCTGCAGGTGATCTTGGCTCTCCCTCCATCACACGTTTGACAGGCCTCTCCAGTCAGGTTTCCTCAAGCTGTGGAAAACCGCTTTTAAACGGTGAGTGAAGACGACATTTGGTCATTTATCATATACTGTGGTCATTGTAAACAGTGGTGATTGTGCACTATGGTAATTGTACACTGTGGTCATTGTACACTGTGGTCATTGTACACTGTGGTCATTGTACACTGTGGTCATTGTACACTGTGGTCATTGTAAACAGCGGTGATTGTGCACTGTGGTCATTGTACACTGTGGTCATTGTACACTGTGGTCATTGTACACTGTGGTCATTGTGCACTGTGGTCATTGTACACTGTGGTCATTGTACACTGTCGTCATTGTGGACTGTGGTCATTGTACACTGTGAACATTGTACACTGTGAACACTGTGGACAGTGGTCATTGTAAACAGTGGTGATTGTGCACTATGGTAATTGTACACTGTGGTCATTGTACACTGTGGTCATTGTACACTGTGGTCATTGTACACTGTGGTCATTGTAAACAGCGGTGATTGTGCACTGTGGTCATTGTACACTGTGGTCATTGTACACTGTGGTCATTGTACACTGTGGTCATTGTGTACTGTGGTCATTGTACACTGTGGTCATTGTACACTGTCGTCATTGTGGACTGTGGTCATTGTACACGGTGAACATTGTACACTGTGAACATTGTGGACAGTGGTCATTGTAAGCTGTGGACATTGAACACTGTGGTCATTGTGGACTGTGGTCATTGAACACTGTGGTCATTGTGGACTGTGGTCATTGTGGACTGTGGTCATTGTTCACTGTGGTCATTGAACACTGTGGTCATTGTGGACTGTGGTAATTGAACACTGTGGTCATTGTGGACTGTGGTCATTGTGGACTGTGGTCATTGTGGACTGTGGTCATTGTGGTCTTTGGTCATTGTACACTGTGGGCTTTGTGGACTGTGGTCATTGTACACTGTGGTCAGTGAAAACTGTGGTCATTGTGGACAGTGGTCATTGTGGACTGTGGTCATTGTACACTGTGGTCATTGTACACTGTGGTCATTGAACACTGTGGTCATTGTGGACTGTGGTCATTGTGGATTGTGGTCATTGTGGACTATGGTCATTGTACAGTGTGGTCATTGAACACTGTGGTCATTGTGGACTGTGGTCATTGTGGACTGTTTTCATTGTGGATTGTGGTCATTGTGGACTATGGTCATTGTACAGTGTGGTCATTGTGGACTGTGGTCATTGTGGACCGTGGTCATTGTACAGTGTGGTCATTGTGCACTGTGGTCATTGTGCACTGTGGTCATTGTACACTGTGGTCATTGTGGACTCTGGTCATTGTGGACTGTGGTCATTGTACACTGTGGTCATTGTACAGTGTGGTCATTGTGGACTATGGTCATTGTGCACTGTGGTCATTGTGGACTGTGGTAATTGTACACTGTGGTCATTGTGGACTGTGGTCATTGTGGACTGTGGTCATTGTACACAGTGGGCATTGTGCTGTGTTGTCATTGTGGACTGTGGTCATTGTGGACTGTGGTCATTGTGGACAGAGGTCATTGTGCTGTGTGGTCATTGTGCTGTGTGGTCATTGTGCTGTGTGGTCATGGTGGACTGTGGTCATGGTGGACTGTGGTCATGGTGGACTGTGGTCATTGTACAGTCTGGTCATTGTGGACTGTGGTCATTTTGGATTGTGGTCATTGTGGACTGTGGTCATTGTGGACTGTGGTCATTGTACACTGTGGTCATTGTGCTGTGTGATCATTGTGGTCTGTGGTCATTGTGCAGTGTGGTCATTGTACAGTGTGGTCATTGTGCTGTGTGGTCATTGTGGACTGTGGTCATTGTGGAATGTGGTTATTGTGGACTATGGTCATTGTACACTGTGGTCATTGTGGACTGTGGTCATTGTGCTGTGTGGTCATTGTACAGTGTGGTCATTGTGGACTGTGGTCATTGTGGACTGTGGTCATTGTGGACTGTGGTTATTGTACACTGTGGTCATTGTGGACTGTGGTCATTGTGGACTGTGGTCATTGTGGACTGTGATCATTGTACACTGTGGTAATTGTGCTGTGGGGTCATTGTGCTGTGTGGTCATTGTGGACTGTGGTCATGGTGGACTGTGGTCATGGTGGACTGTGGTCATGGTGGACTGTGGTCATTGTACAGTCTGGTCATTGTACACTGTGGTCATTGTGCAGTGTGGTCATTGTGGACTGTGGTCATTGTGGACTGTGGGCATTGTGGACTGTGTGGTCATTGTGGACTGTGGTCATTGTGGACTGTGGTCATTGTGGACTGTGGTCATTGTACACTGTGCTCATTGTGATGTGTGGTCATTGTGGACTGTGGTCATTGTGGACTGTGGTCATTGTGCACTGTGGTCATTGTGCAGTGTGGTCATTGTGGACTGTGGTCATTGTGGACTGTAGTCATTGTGGACTGTGGTCATTGTGGACTGTGGTCATTGTGGACTGTGGTCATTGTGGATTGTGGTCATTGTACACTGTGGTCATTGTGGACTGTGGTCATTGTACAGTGTGGTCTTTGTGGACTGTGGTCGTTGTGGACTGTGGTCATTGTACACTGTGGTCATTGTACACTGTGGTCATTGTGGACTGTGGTCATAGTACACTGTGGTCATTGTGGACTGTGGTCATTGTGGACTGTGGTCAGTGTGGACTGTGGTCATTGTACACTGTGGTCATTGTGGACTGTGGTCATTGTGGACTGTGGTCATTGTTCACTGTGGTCATTGTGGACTGTGGTCATTGTGGACTGTGGTCATTGTACACTGTGGTCATTGTGGACTGTGGTCATTGAACACTGTGGTCATTGTACACTGTGGTCATTGTGGACTGTGGTCATAGTACACTGTGGTCATTGTGGACTGTGGTCATTGTACACTGTGGTCATTGTGGACTGTGGTCATTGTGGACTGTTGTCATTGTACACTGTGATCATTGTACAGTGTGGTGATTGTGGCCTGTGGTCATTGTTGATTGTGGTAATTAAACACTGTGTTCATTGTGGACTTTGGTCATTGTGGACTGTGAACATTGTACACTGTGGTCATTGTACAGTGTGGTCATTGTAGACTGTGGTCATTGTACACTGTGGTCATTGTGGACTGTGAACATTGTACACTGTGGTTAATGTACACTGTGGTCATTGTGGACTATGGTCATTGTACACTGTGGTTATTGTACACTGTGGTCATTGTGGACTATGGTCATTGTACACTGTGGTCATTGTGGACTGTGATCATTGTACACTGTGGTTAATGTACACTGTGGTCATTGTGGACTATGGTCATTGTACACTGTGGTTATTGTACACTGTGGTCATGGTGGACTGTGGTCATTGTACAGTCTGGTCATTGTGGACTGTGGTCATTGTGGACTGTGGTCATTGTACACTGTGGTCATTGTGCTGTGTGATCATTGTGGTCTGTGGTCATTGTGCAGTGTGGTCATTGTACAGTGTGGTCATTGTGCTGTGTGGTCATTGTGCACTGTGGTCATTGTGGCCTGTGGTCATTGTGGACTGTGGTCATTGTGGACTGTGGTCATTGTGGACTGTGGTCATTGTGGACTGTGGTTATTGTGGACTATGGTCATTGTACACTGTGGTCATTGTGCTGTGTGGTCATTGTACAGTGTGGTCATTGTGGACTGTGGTCATTGTGGACTGTGCTCATTGTGGACTGTGGTCATTCTGGACTGTGGTTATTGAACACTGTGGTCATTGTGGACTATGGTCATTGTACACTGTGGTCATTGTGGACTGTGGTCATTATGGACTGTGGTCATTGTGGACAGAGGTCATTGTGCTGTGTGGTCATTGTGGACTGTGGTCATGGTGGACTGTGGTCATTGTACACTGTGGTCATTGTGGACAGAGGTCATTGTGCTGTGTGGTCATTGTGCTGTGTGGTCATGGTGGACTGTGGTCATGGTGGACTGTGGTCATGGTGGACTGTGGTCATTGTACAGTCTGGTCATTGTACACTGTGGTCATTGTGCAGTGTGGTCATTGTGGACTGTGGTCATTGTACACTGTGGGCATTGTGGACTGTGTGGTCATTGTGGACTGTGGTCATTGTGGACTGTGGTCATTGTGGACTGTGGTCATTGTGGACTGTGGTCATTGTGGACTGTGGTCATTGTACACTGTGCTCATTGTGGACTGTGGTCATTGTGGACTGTGGTCATTGTGCACTGTGGTCATTGTGCACTGTGGTCATTGTGCAGTGTGGTCATTGTGGACTGTGGTCATTGTCCTGTGTGGTCATTGTCGACTGTGGTCATTGTGGACTGTGGTCATTGTGGATTGTGGTCATTGTGGACTGTGGTCATTGTGGACTGTGGTCATTGTACAGTGTGGTCTTTTTGGACTGTGGTCATTGTGGACTGTGATCATTGTACACTGTGGTTAATGTACACTGTGGTCATTGTGGACTGTGGTCATAGTACACTGTGGTCATTGTACACTGTGGTCATTGTGGACTGTGGTCATAGTACACTGTGGTCATTGTGGACTGTGGTCATTGTGGACTGTGGTCATTGTGGACTGTGGTCATTGTACACTGTGGTCATTGTGGACTATGGTCATTGTACACTGGTCATTGTGGACTGTGATCATTGTACACTGTGGTTAATGTACACTGTGGTCATTGTGGACTATGGTCATTGTACACTGTGGTTATTGCACACTGTGGTTATTGCACACTGTGGTCATGGTGGACTGTGGTCATTGTACAGTCTGGTCATTGTGGACTGTGGTCATTTTGGATTGTGGTCATTGTGGACTGTGGTCATTGTGGACTGTCGTCATTGTACACTGTGGTCATTGTGCTGTGTGATCATCTTGGTCTGTGGTCATTGTGCAGTGTGGTCATTGTACAGTGTGGTCATTGTGCTGTGTGGTCATTGTGGACTGTGGTCATTGTGGACTGTGGTCATTGTGGACTGTGGTCATTGTGGACTGTGGTTATTGTGGACTATGGTCATTGTACACTGTGGTCATTGTGGACTGTGGTAATTGTGCTGTGTGGTCATTGTACAGTGTGGTCATTGTACAGTGTGGTCATTGTGGACTGTGGTCATTGTGGACTGTGGTCATTGTGGACTGTGCTCATTGTGGACTGTGGTCATTGTACACTGTGGTCAGTGAAAACTGTGGTCATTGTGGACAGTGGTCATTGTGGACTGTGCTCATTGTGGACTATGGTCATTGTACACTGTGGTCAGTGAAAACTGTGGTCATTGTGGACAGTGGTCATTGTGGACTGTGGTCATTGTACACTGTGGTCATTGAACACTGTGGTCATTGTGGACTGTGGTCATTGTGGATTGTGGTCATTGTGGACTATGGTCATTGTACAGTGTGGTCATTGAACACTGTGGTCATTGTGGACTGTGGTCATTGTGGACTGTTTTCATTGTGGATTGTGGTCATTGTGGACTATGGTCATTGTACACTGTGGTCATTGTGGACTGTGGTCATTGTGGACTGTGGTCATTGTACAGTGTGGTCATTGTGGACTATGGTCATTGTGCACTGTGGTCATTGTACACTGTGGTCATTGTGGACTGTGGTCATTGTACACTGTGGTCATTGTGGACTGTGGTCATTGTGGACTGTTGTCATTGTACACTGTGATCATTGTACAGTGTGGTGATTGTGGCCTGTGGTCATTGTTGATTGTGGTCATTGTGGACTGTGGTCATTTTACACTGTGGTCATTGTACACTGTATTCATTGTGGACTTTGGTCATTGTGGACTGTGGTAATTAAACACTGTGTTCATTGTGGACTTTGGTCATTGTGGACTGTGAACATTGTACACTGTGGTCATTGTACAGTGTGGTCATTGTAGACTGTGGTCATTGTACACTGTGGTCATTGTGGACTGTGAACATTGTACACTGTGGTTAATGTACACTGTGGTCATTGTGGACTATGGTCATTGTACACTGTGGTTATTGTACACTGTGGTCATTGTGGACTATGGTCATTGTACACTGTGGTCATTGTGGACTGTGATCATTGTACACTGTGGTTAATGTACACTGTGGTCATTGTGGACTATGGTCATTGTACACTGTGGTTATTGTACACTGTGGTCATGGTGGACTGTGGTCATGGTGGACTGTGGTCATTGTACAGTCTGGTCATTGTGGACTGTGGTCATTTTGGATTGTGGTCATTGTGGACTGTGGTCATTGTGGACTGTGGTCATTGTACACTGTGGTCATTGTGCTGTGTGATCATTGTGCTCTGTGGTCATTGTGCAGTGTGGTCATTGTACAGTGTGGTCATTGTGCTGTGTGGTCATTGTGCACTGTGGTCATTGTGGCCTGTGGTCATTGTGGACTGTGGTCATTGTGGACTGTGGTCATTGTGGACTGTGGTTATTGTGGACTATGGTCATTGTACACTGTGGTCATTGTGGACTATGGTCATTGTGGACTGTGGTCATTGTGCTGTGTGGTCATTGTACAGTGTGGTCATTGTGGACTGTGGTCATTGTGGACTGTGCTCATTGTGGACTGTGGTCATTGTGGACTGTGGTTATTGTACATTGTGGTCATTGTGGACTATGGTCATTGTACACTGTGGTCATTGTGGACTGTGGTCATTATGGACTGTGGTCATTGTGGACAGAGGTCATTGTGCTGTGTGGTCATTGTGGACTGTGGTCATGGTGGACTGTGGTCATTGTACACTGTGGTCATTGTGGACAGAGGTCATTGTGCTGTGTGGTCATTGTGCTGTGTGGTCATGGTGGACTGTGGTCATGGTGGACTGTGGTCATGGTGGACTGTGGTCATTGTACAGTCTGGTCATTGTACACTGTGGTCATTGTGCAGTGTGGTCATTGTGGACTGTGGTCATTGTACACTGTGGGCATTGTGGACTGTGTGGTCATTGTGGACTGTGGTCATTGTGGACTGTGGTCATTGTGGACTGTGGTCATTGTACACTGTGCTCATTGTGCTGTGTGGTCATTGTGGACTGTGGTCATTGTGGACTGTGGTCATTGTGCACTGTGGTCATTGTGCACTGTGGTCATTGTGCAGTGTGGTCATTGTGCAGTGTGGTCATTGTGGACTGTGGTCATTGTCCTGTGTGGTCATTGTGGACTGTGGTCATTGTCGACTGTGGTCATTGTGGACTGTGGTCATTGTGGATTGTGGTCATTGTGGACTGTGGTCATTGTGGACTGTGGTCATTGTACAGTGTGGTCTTTTTGGACTGTGGTCATTGTGGACTGTGATCATTGTACACTGTGGTTAATGTACACTGTGGTCATTGTGGACTGTGGTCATAGTACACTGTGGTCATAGTACACTGTGGTCATTGTACACTGTGGTCATTGTGGACTGTGGTCATTGTGGACTGTGGTCATTGTGGACTGTGGTCATTGTGGACTGTGGTCATTGTGGACTGTGGTCATTGTGGACTGTGGTCATTATACACTGTGGTCATTGTGGACTATGGTCATTGTACACTGGTCATTGTGGACTGTGATCATTGTACACTGTGGTTAATGTACACTGTGGTCATTGTGGACTATGGTCATTGTACACTGTGGTTATTGCACACTGTGGTTATTGCACACTGTGGTCATTGTGGACTGTGGTCATTGTACAGTCTGGTCATTGTGGACTGTGGTCATTTTGGATTGTGGTCATTGTGGACTGTGGTCATTGTGGACTGTCGTCATTGTACACTGTGGTCATTGTGCTGTGTGATCATCTTGGTCTGTGGTCATTGTGCAGTGTGGTCATTGTACAGTGTGGTCATTGTGGACTGTGGTCATTGTGGACTGTGGTCATTGTGGACTGTGGTCATTGTGGACTATGGTCATTGTACACTGTGGTCATTGTGGACTGTGGTAATTGTGCTGTGTGGTCATTGTACAGTGTGGTCATTGTACAGTGTGGTCATTGTACAGTGTGGTCATTGTGGACTGTGGTCATTGTGGACTGTGGTCATTGTGGACTGTGGTCATTGTGGACTGTGCTCATTGTGGACTGTGGTCATTGTGGACTGTGGGCTTTGTGGACTGTGGTCATTGTACACTGTGGTCATTGTGGTCTTTGGTCATTGTACACTGTGGGCTTTGTGGACTGTGGTCATTGTACACTGTGGTCAGTGAAAACTGTGGTCATTGTGGACAGTGGTCATTGTGGACTGTGGTCATTGTACACTGTGGTCATTGAACACTGTGGTCATTGTGGACTGTGGTCATTGTGGATTGTGGTCATTATGGACTATGGTCATTGTACAGTGTGGTCATTGAACACTGTGGTCATTGTGGACTGTGGTCATTGTGGACTGTTTTCATTGTGGACTATGGTCATTGTACACTGTGGTCATTGTGGACTGTGGTCATTGTGGACTGTGGTCATTGTACAGTGTGGTCATTGTGGACTATGGTCATTGTGCACTGTGGTCATTGTACACTGTGGTCATTGTGGACTGTGGTCATTGTGGACTGTGGTCATTGTGGACTGTGGTCATTGTACACTGTGGTCATTGTACACTGTGGTCAGTGAAAACTGTGGTCATTGTGGACAGTGGTCATTGTGGACTGTGGTCATTGTACACTGTGGTCATTGAACACTGTGGTCATTGTGGACTGTGGTCATTGTGGATTGTGGTCATTGTGGACTATGGTCATTGTACAGTGTGGTCATTGTACAGTGTGGTCATTGTGGACTATGGTCATTGTGCACTGTGGTCATTGTACACTGTGGTCATTGTGGACTGTGGTCATTGTACACTGTGGTCATTGTGGACTGTGGTCATTGTGGACTGTTGTCATTGTACACTGTGATCATTGTACAGTGTGGTGATTGTGGCCTGTGGTCATTGTTGATTGTGGTCATTGTGGACTGTGGTCATTTTACACTGTGGTCATTGTACACTGTATTCATTGTGGACTTTGGTCATTGTGGACTGTGGTAATTAAACACTGTGTTCATTGTGGACTTTGGTCATTGTGGACTGTGAACATTGTACACTGTGGTCATTGTACAGTGTGGTCATTGTAGACTGTGGTCATTGTACACTGTGGTCATTGTGGACTGTGAACATTGTACACTGTGGTTAATGTACACTGTGGTCATTGTGGACTATGGTCATTGTACACTGTGGTTATTGTACACTGTGGTCATTGTGGACTATGGTCATTGTACACTGTGGTCATTGTGGACTGTGATCATTGTACACTGTGGTTAATGTACACTGTGGTCATTGTGGACTATGGTCATTGTACACTGTGGTTATTGTACACTGTGGTTATTGTACACTGTGGTCATGGTGGACTGTGGTCATGGTGGACTGTGGTCATTGTACAGTCTGGTCATTGTGGACTGTGGTCATTTTGGATTGTGGTCATTGTGGACTGTGGTCATTGTGGACTGTGGTCATTGTACACTGTGGTCATTGTGCTGTGTGATCATTGTGGTCTGTGGTCATTGTGCAGTGTGGTCATTGTACAGTGTGGTCATTGTGCTGTGTGGTCATTGTGCACTGTGGTCATTGTGGCCTGTGGTCATTGTGGACTGTGGTCATTGTGGACTGTGGTCATTGTGGACTGTGGTTATTGTGGACTATGGTCATTGTACACTGTGGTCATTGTGGACTATGGTCATTGTGGACTGTGGTCATTGTGCTGTGTGGTCATTGTACAGTGTGGTCATTGTGGACTGTGCTCATTGTGGACTGTGGTCATTGTGGACTGTGGTTATTGTACACTGTGGTCATTGTGGACTATGGTCATTGTACACTGTGGTCATTGTGGACTGTGGTCATTATGGACTGTGGTCATTGTGGACAGAGGTCATTGTGCTGTGTGGTCATTGTGCTGTGTGGTCATTGTGGACTGTGGTCATGGTGGACTGTGGTCATTGTACACTGTGGTCATTGTGGACAGAGGTCATTGTGCTGTGTGGTCATTGTGGACTGTGGTCATGGTGGACTGTGGTCATTGTACAGTCTGGTCATTGTACACTGTGGTCATTGTGCAGTGTGGTCATTGTGGACTGTGGTCATTGTACACTGTGGGCATTGTGGACTGTGTGGTCATTGTGGACTGTGGTCATTGTGGACTGTGGTCATTGTGGACTGTGGTCATTGTGGACTGTGGTCATTGTACACTGTGCTCATTGTGCTGTGTGGTCATTGTGGACTGTGGTCATTGTGGACTGTGGTCATTGTGCACTGTGGTCATTGTGCACTGTGGTCATTGTGCAGTGTGGTCATTGTGGACTGTGGTCATTGTCCTGTGTGGTCATTGTGGACTGTGGTCATTGTCGACTGTGGTCATTGTGGACTGTGGTCATTGTGGATTGTGGTCATTGTGGACTGTGGTCATTGTGGACTGTGGTCATTGTACAGTGTGGTCTTTTTGGACTGTGGTCATTGTGGACTGTGATCATTGTACACTGTGGTTAATGTACACTGTGGTCATTGTGGACTGTGGTCATAGTACACTGTGGTCATTGTACACTGTGGTCATTGTGGACTGTGGTCATAGTACACTGTGGTCATTGTGGACTGTGGTCATTGTGGACTGTGGTCATTGTGGACTGTGGTCATTGTACACTGTGGTCATTGTGGACTATGGTCATTGTACACTGGTCATTGTGGACTGTGATCATTGTACACTGTGGTTAATGTACACTGTGGTCATTGTGGACTATGGTCATTGTACACTGTGGTTATTGCACACTGTGGTTATTGCACACTGTGGTCATGGTGGACTGTGGTCATTGTACAGTCTGGTCATTGTGGACTGTGGTCATTTTGGATTGTGGTCATTGTGGACTGTGGTCATTGTGGACTGTCGTCATTGTACACTGTGGTCATTGTGCTGTGTGATCATCTTGGTCTGTGGTCATTGTGCAGTGTGGTCATTGTACAGTGTGGTCATTGTGCTGTGTGGTCATTGTGGACTGTGGTCATTGTGGACTGTGGTCATTGTGGACTGTGGTCATTGTGGACTGTGGTTATTGTGGACTATGGTCATTGTACACTGTGGTCATTGTGGACTGTGGTAATTGTGCTGTGTGGTCATTGTACAGTGTGGTCATTGTACAGTGTGGTCATTGTGGACTGTGGTCATTGTGGACTGTGGTCATTGTGGACTGTGCTCATTGTGGACTGTGGTCATTGTGGACTGTGGGCTTTGTGGACTGTGGTCATTGTACACTGTGGTCATTGTGGTCTTTGGTCATTGTACACTGTGGGCTTTGTGGACTGTGGTCATTGTACACTGTGGTCAGTGAACACTGTGGTCATTGTGGACTGTGGTCATTGTGGATTGTGGTCATTGTGGACTGTGGTCATTGTACACTGTGGTCATTGAACACTGTGGTCATTGTGGACTGTGGTCATTGTGGATTGTGGTCATTGTGGACTATGGTCATTGTACAGTGTGGTCATTGAACACTGTGGTCATTGTGGACTGTGGTCATTGTGGACTGTTTTCATTGTGGATTGTGGTCATTGTGGACTATGGTCATTGTACACTGTGGTCATTGTGGACTGTGGTCATTGTGGACTGTGGTCATTGTACAGTGTGGTCATTGTGGACTATGGTCATTGTGCACTGTGGTCATTGTACACTGTGGTCATTGTGGACTGTGGTCATTGTGGACTGTGATCATTGTACACTGTGGTCATTGTACAGTGTGGTCATTGTGGACTATGGTAATTGTGCACTGTGGTCATTGTGGACTGTGGTCATTGTACACTGTGGTCATTGTGGACTGTGGTCATTGTGGACTGTGGTCATTGTACACCGTGGGCATTGTGCTGTGTTGTCATTGTGGACTGTGGTCATTGTGGACTGTGGTCATTGTACAGTCTGGTCATTGTACACTGTGGTCATTGTACAGTGTGGTCATTGTGGACTGTGGTCATTGTACACTCAGGGCATTGTGGACTGTGTGGTCATTGTGGACTGTGGTCATTGTGGACTGTGGTCATTGTGGACTGTGGTCATTGTGGACTGTGGTCATTGTACACTGTGCTCATTGTGCTGTGTGGTCATTGTGGACTGTGGTCATTGTGGACGGTGGTCATTGTGGACTGTGGTCATTGTGGACTGTGGTCATTGTGCACTGTGGTCATTGTGCAGTGTGGTCATTGTGGACTGTGGTCATTGTCCTGTGTGGTCATTGTGGACTGTGGTCATTGTCGACTGTGGTCATTGTGGACTGTGGTCATTGTGGACTGTGGTCATTGTGGATTGTGGTCATTGTGGATTGTGGTCATTGTGGACTGTGGTCATTGTGGACTGTGGTCATTGTACAGTGTGGTCTTTGTGGACTGTGGTCATTGTGGACTGTGGTCATAGTACACTGTGGTCATTGTACACTGTGGTCATTGTGGACTGTGGTCATAGTACACTGTGGTCATTGTGGACTGTGGTCATTGTGGACTGTGGTCATTGTGGACTGTGGTCAGTGTGGACTGTGGTCATTGTACACTGTGGTCATTGTGGACTGTGGTCATTGTGGACTGTGGTCATTGTGGACTGTGGTCATTGTGGACTGTGGTCATTGTACAATGTGGTCATTGTGGACTGTGGTCATTGTGGACTGTGATCATTGTACACTGTGGTTAATGTACACTGTGGTCATTGTGGACTATGGTAATTGTACACTGTGGTTATTGTACACTGTGGTCATTGTGGACTATGGTCATTGTACACTGTGGTCATTGTGGACTGTGATCATTGTACACTGTGGTTAATGTACACTGTGGTCATTGTGGACTATGGTCATTGTACACTGTGGTCATTGTACACTGTGGTCATTGTGGACTGTGGTCATCGTGGACAGTGGTCATTTTGAATTGTGGTCATTGTGGACTGTGGTCATTGTACACAGTGGGCATTGTGCTGTGTTGTCATTGTGGACTGTGGTCATTGTGGACTGTGGTCATTGTGGACTGTGGTCATTGTACACTGTGGTCATTGTGGACTATGGTCATTGTACACTGGTCATTGTGGACTGTGATCATTGTACACTGTGGTTAATGTACACTGTGGTCATTGTGGACTATGGTCATTGTACACTGTGGTTATTGCACACTGTGGTCATGGTGGACTGTGGTCATGGTGGACTGTGGTCATTGTACAGTCTGGTCATTGTGGACTGTGGTCATTTTGGATTGTGGTCATTGTGGACTGTGGTCATTGTGGACTGTGGTCATTGTACACTGTGGTCATTGTACACTGTGTGATCATTGTGGTCTGTGGTCATTGTGCAGTGTGGTCATTGTGCTGTGTGGTCATTGTGGACTGTGGTCATTGTGGACTGTGGTCATTGTGGACTGTGGTAATTGTGCTGTGTGGTCATTGTACAGTGTGGTCATTGTACAGTGTGGTCATTGTGGACTGTGGTCATTGTGGACTGTGGTCATTGTGGACTGTGCTCATTGTGGACTGTGGTCATTGTGGACTGTGGGCTTTGTGGACTGTGGTCATTGTACACTGTGGTCATTGTGGTCTTTGGTCATTGTACACTGTGGGCTTTGTGGACTGTGGTCATTGTACACTGTGGTCAGTGAACACTGTGGTCATTGTGGACTGTGGTCATTGTGGATTGTGGTCATTGTGGACTGTGGTCATTGTACACTGTGGTCATTGAACACTGTGGTCATTGTGGACTGTGGTCATTGTGGATTGTGGTCATTGTGGACTATGGTCATTGTACAGTGTGGTCATTGAACACTGTGGTCATTGTGGACTGTGGTCATTGTGGACTGTTTTCATTGTGGATTGTGGTCATTGTACAGTGTGGTCATTGTGGACTATGGTCATTGTGCACTGTGGTCATTGTGGACTGTGTTCATTGTGGACTGTGGTCATTGTACACTGTGGTCATTGTGGACTGTGTTCATTGTGGACTGTGGTCATTGTACAGTGTGGTCATTGTGGACTATGGTCATTGTGCACTGTGGTCATTGTACACTGTGGTCATTGTGGACTGTGGTCATTGTGGACTGTGATCATTGTACACTGTGGTCATTGTACACTGTGGTCATTGTGGACTGTGGTCATTGTGGACTGTGGTCATTGTACACCGTGGGCATTGTGCTGTGTTGTCATTGTGGACTGTGGTCATTGTGGACTGTGGTCATTGTGGACAGAGGTCATTGTGCTGTGTGGTCATTGTGCTGTGTGGTCATTGTGCTGTGTGGTCATGGTGGACTGTGGTCATGGTGGACTGTGGTCATTGTACAGTCTGGTCATTGTACACTGTGGTCATTGTACAGTGTGGTCATTGTGGACTGTGGTCATTGTACACTCAGGGCATTGTGGACTGTGTGGTCATTGTGGACTGTGGTCATTGTGGACTGTGGTCATTGTGGACTGTGGTCATTGTGGACTGTGGTCATTGTACACTGTGCTCATTGTGCTGTGTGGTCATTGTGGACTGTGGTCATTGTGGACGGTGGTCATTGTGGACTGTGGTCATTGTGGACTGTGGTCATTGTGCACTGTGGTCATTGTGCAGTGTGGTCATTGTGGACTGTGGTCATTGTCCTGTGTGGTCATTGTGGACTGTGGTCATTGTCGACTGTGGTCATTGTGGACTGTGGTCATTGTGGACTGTTGTCATTGTGGATTGTGGTCATTGTGGATTGTGGTCATTGTGGACTGTGGTCATTGTGGACTGTGGTCATTGTACAGTGTGGTCTTTGTGGACTGTGGTCATTGTGGACTGTGGTCATAGTACACTGTGGTCATTGTACACTGTGGTCATTGTGGACTGTGGTCATAGTACACTGTGGTCATTGTGGACTGTGGTCATTGTGGACTGTGGTCATTGTGGACTGTGGTCAGTGGTCATTGTACACTGTGGTCATTGTGGACTGTGGTCATTGTGGACTGTGGTCATTGTGGACTGTGGTCATTGTGGACTGTGGTCATTGTACAATGTGGTCATTGTGGACTGTGGTCATTGTGGACTGTGATCATTGTACACTGTGGTTAATGTACACTGTGGTCATTGTGGACTATGGTAATTGTACACTGTGGTTATTGTACACTGTGGTCATTGTGGACTATGGTCATTGTACACTGTGGTCATTGTGGACTGTGATCATTGTACACTGTGGTTAATGTACACTGTGGTCATTGTGGACTATGGTCATTGTACACTGTGGTCATTGTACACTGTGGTCATTGTGGACTGTGGTCATCGTGGACAGTGGTCATTTTGAATTGTGGTCATTGTGGACTGTGGTCATTGTACACAGTGGGCATTGTGCTGTGTTGTCATTGTGGACTGTGGTCATTGTGGACTGTGGTCATTGTGGACTGTGGTCATTGTACACTGTGGTCATTGTGGACTATGGTCATTGTACACTGGTCATTGTGGACTGTGATCATTGTACACTGTGGTTAATGTACACTGTGGTCATTGTGGACTATGGTCATTGTACACTGTGGTTATTGCACACTGTGGTCATGGTGGACTGTGGTCATGGTGGACTGTGGTCATTGTACAGTCTGGTCATTGTGGACTGTGGTCATTTTGGATTGTGGTCATTGTGGACTGTGGTCATTGTGGACTGTGGTCATTGTACACTGTGGTCATTGTACACTGTGTGATCATTGTGGTCTGTGGTCATTGTGCAGTGTGGTCATTGTGCTGTGTGGTCATTGTGGACTGTGGTCATTGTGGACTGTGGTCATTGTGGACTGTGGTCATTGTGGACTGTGGTTATTGTGGGCTATGGTCATTGTACACTGTGGTCATTGTGCTGTGTGGTCATTGTACAGTGTGGTCATTGTACAGTGTGGTCATTGTGGACTGTGGTCATTGTGGACTGTGCTCATTGTGGACTGTGGTCATTGTGGACTGTGGGCTTTGTGGACTGTGGTCATTGTACACTGTGGTCATTGTGGTCTTTGGTCATTGTACACTGTGGGCTTTGTGGACTGTGGTCATTGTACACTGTGGTCAGTGAAAACTGTGGTCATCGTGGACAGTGGTCATTGTGGACTGTGGTCATTGTACACTGTGGTCATTGAACACTGTGGTCATTGTGGACTGTGGTCATTGTGGATTGTGGTCATTGTGGACTATGGTCATTGTACACTGTGGTCATTGTGGACTGTGGTCATTGTGGACTGTGGTCATTGTACAGTGTGGTCATTGTGGACTATGGTCATTGTGCACTGTGGTCATTGTACACTGTGGTCATTGTGGACTGTGGTCATTGTGGACTGTGGTCATTGTACACTGTGGTCATTGTACACTGTGTGATCATTGTGGTCTGTGGTCATTGTGCAGTGTGGTCATTGTGCTGTGTGGTCATTGTGGACTGTGGTCATTGTGGACTGTGGTCATTGTGGACTGTGGTCATTGTGGACTGTGGTCATTGTGGACTGTGGTTATTGTGGGCTATGGTCATTGTACACTGTGGTCATTGTGCTGTGTGGTCATTGTACAGTGTGGTCATTGTACAGTGTGGTCATTGTGGACTGTGGTCATTGTGGACTGTGCTCATTGTGGACTGTGGTCATTGTGGACTGTGGGCTTTGTGGACTGTGGTCATTGTACACTGTGGTCATTGTGGTCTTTGGTCATTGTACACTGTGGGCTTTGTGGACTGTGGTCATTGTACACTGTGGTCAGTGAAAACTGTGGTCATCGTGGACAGTGGTCATTGTGGACTGTGGTCATTGTACACTGTGGTCATTGAACACTGTGGTCATTGTGGACTGTGGTCATTGTGGATTGTGGTCATTGTGGACTATGGTCATTGTACACTGTGGTCATTGTGGACTGTGGTCATTGTGGACTGTGGTCATTGTACAGTGTGGTCATTGTGGACTATGGTCATTGTGCACTGTGGTCATTGTACACTGTGGTCATTGTGGACTGTGGTCATTGTGGACTGTGGTCATTGTACACTGTGGTCATTGTACAGTGTGGTCATTGTGGACTATGGTCATTGTGCACTGTGGTCATTGTGGACTGTGGTCATTGTACACTGTGGTCATTGTGGACTGTGGTCATTGTGGACTGTGGTCATTGTACACCGTGGGCATTGTGCTGTGTTGTCATTGTGGACTGTGGTCATTGTGGACTGTGGTCATTGTGGACAGAGGTCATTGTGCTGTGTGGTCATTGTGGACTGTGGTCATGGTGGACTGTGGTCATGGTGGACTGTGGTCATTGTACACTGTGGTCATTGTGGACAGAGGTCATTGTGCTGTGTGGTCATTGTGCTGTGTGGTCATTGTGCTGTGTGGTCATTGTGCTGTGTGGTCATTGTGGACTGTGGTCATTGTGGACTGTGGTCATTGTGGACTGTGGTCATTGTGGACTGTGGTCATTGTGCTGTGTGGTCATTGTGCTGTGTGGTCATTGTGCAGTGTGGTCATTGTGCAGTGTGGTCATTGTGCAGTGTGGTCATTGTGGACTGTGGTCATTGTGGACTGTGGTCATTGTGGACTGTGGTTATTGTACACTGTGGTCATTGTACAGTGTGGTCATTGTACAGTGTGGTCATTGTACAGTGTGGTCATTGTACAGTGTGGTCATTGTACAGTGTGGTCATTGTGGACTGTGGTCATTGTGGAATGTGCTCATTGTGGACTGTGGTTATTGTGGACTGTGGTCATTGTACACTGTGTTCATTGTGGACTGTGGTCATTGTGGACTGTGGTCATTGTGGACTGTGATCATTGTACACAGTGGGCATTGTGCTGTGTTGTCATTGTGGACTGTGGTCATTGTGGACTGTGGTCATTGTGGACTGTGGTCATTGTACACTGTGATCATTGTGGACTGTGGTCATTGTGGACTGTGGTCATTGTTGATTGTGGTCATTGTGGACTGTGGTCATTGTACACTGTGGTCATTGTACACTGTGGTCATTGTACACTGTGGTCATTGTGGACTTTGGTCATTGTGGACAGTGGTCATTTTGGATTGTGGTCATTGTGGACTGTGGTCATTGTACACAGTGGGCATTGTGCTGTGTTGTCATTGTGGACTGTGGTCATTGTGGACTGTGGTCATTGAGGACTGTGGTCATTGTGCAGTGTGGTCATTGTGGACTGTGGTCATTGTGAACTGTGGTCATTGTGCTGTGTGGTCATTGTGCTGTGTGGTCATTGTGGACTGTGGTCATGGTGGACTGTGGTCATGGTGGACTGTGGTCATTGTACAGTGTGGTCATTGTGGACTGTGGTCATTGTGGACTGTGGTCATTGTGGACTGTGGTCATTGTACACTGTGGTCATTGTGGACTATGGTCATTGTACACTGGTCATTGTGGACTGTGATCATTGTACACTGTGGTTAATGTACACTGTGGTCATTGTGGACTATGGTCATTGTACACTGTGGTTATTGCACACTGTGGTCATGGTGGACTGTGGTCATGGTGGACTGTGGTCATTGTACAGTCTGGTCATTGTGGACTGTGGTCATTTTGGATTGTGGTCATTGTGGACTGTGGTCATTGTGGACTGTGGTCATTGTACACTGTGGTCATTGTACACTGTGTGATCATTGTGGTCTGTGGTCATTGTGCAGTGTGGTCATTGTGCTGTGTGGTCATTGTGGACTGTGGTCATTGTGGACTGTGGTCATTGTGGACTGTGGTCATTGTGGACTGTGGTCATTGTGGACTGTGGTTATTGTGGGCTATGGTCATTGTACACTGTGGTCATTGTGCTGTGTGGTCATTGTACAGTGTGGTCATTGTACAGTGTGGTCATTGTGGACTGTGGTCATTGTGGACTGTGCTCATTGTGGACTGTGGTCATTGTGGACTGTGGGCTTTGTGGACTGTGGTCATTGTACACTGTGGTCATTGTGGTCTTTGGTCATTGTACACTGTGGGCTTTGTGGACTGTGGTCATTGTACACTGTGGTCAGTGAAAACTGTGGTCATCGTGGACAGTGGTCATTGTGGACTGTGGTCATTGTACACTGTGGTCATTGAACACTGTGGTCATTGTGGACTGTGGTCATTGTGGATTGTGGTCATTGTGGACTATGGTCATTGTACACTGTGGTCATTGTGGACTGTGGTCATTGTGGACTGTGGTCATTGTACAGTGTGGTCATTGTGGACTATGGTCATTGTGCACTGTGGTCATTGTACACTGTGGTCATTGTGGACTGTGGTCATTGTGGACTGTGGTCATTGTACACTGTGGTCATTGTACACTGTGTGATCATTGTGGTCTGTGGTCATTGTGCAGTGTGGTCATTGTGCTGTGTGGTCATTGTGGACTGTGGTCATTGTGGACTGTGGTCATTGTGGACTGTGGTCATTGTGGACTGTGGTCATTGTGGACTGTGGTTATTGTGGGCTATGGTCATTGTACACTGTGGTCATTGTGCTGTGTGGTCATTGTACAGTGTGGTCATTGTACAGTGTGGTCATTGTGGACTGTGGTCATTGTGGACTGTGCTCATTGTGGACTGTGGTCATTGTGGACTGTGGGCTTTGTGGACTGTGGTCATTGTACACTGTGGTCATTGTGGTCTTTGGTCATTGTACACTGTGGGCTTTGTGGACTGTGGTCATTGTACACTGTGGTCAGTGAAAACTGTGGTCATCGTGGACAGTGGTCATTGTGGACTGTGGTCATTGTACACTGTGGTCATTGAACACTGTGGTCATTGTGGACTGTGGTCATTGTGGATTGTGGTCATTGTGGACTATGGTCATTGTACACTGTGGTCATTGTGGACTGTGGTCATTGTGGACTGTGGTCATTGTACAGTGTGGTCATTGTGGACTATGGTCATTGTGCACTGTGGTCATTGTACACTGTGGTCATTGTGGACTGTGGTCATTGTGGACTGTGGTCATTGTACACTGTGGTCATTGTACAGTGTGGTCATTGTGGACTATGGTCATTGTGCACTGTGGTCATTGTGGACTGTGGTCATTGTACACTGTGGTCATTGTGGACTGTGGTCATTGTGGACTGTGGTCATTGTACACCGTGGGCATTGTGCTGTGTTGTCATTGTGGACTGTGGTCATTGTGGACTGTGGTCATTGTGGACAGAGGTCATTGTGCTGTGTGGTCATTGTGGACTGTGGTCATGGTGGACTGTGGTCATGGTGGACTGTGGTCATTGTACACTGTGGTCATTGTGGACAGAGGTCATTGTGCTGTGTGGTCATTGTGCTGTGTGGTCATTGTGCTGTGTGGTCATTGTGCTGTGTGGTCATTGTGGACTGTGGTCATTGTGGACTGTGGTCATTGTGGACTGTGGTCATTGTGGACTGTGGTCATTGTGCTGTGTGGTCATTGTGCTGTGTGGTCATTGTGCAGTGTGGTCATTGTGCAGTGTGGTCATTGTGCAGTGTGGTCATTGTGGACTGTGGTCATTGTGGACTGTGGTCATTGTGGACTGTGGTTATTGTACACTGTGGTCATTGTACAGTGTGGTCATTGTACAGTGTGGTCATTGTACAGTGTGGTCATTGTACAGTGTGGTCATTGTACAGTGTGGTCATTGTGGACTGTGGTCATTGTGGAATGTGCTCATTGTGGACTGTGGTTATTGTGGACTGTGGTCATTGTACACTGTGTTCATTGTGGACTGTGGTCATTGTGGACTGTGGTCATTGTGGACTGTGATCATTGTACACAGTGGGCATTGTGCTGTGTTGTCATTGTGGACTGTGGTCATTGTGGACTGTGGTCATTGTGGACTGTGGTCATTGTACACTGTGATCATTGTGGACTGTGGTCATTGTGGACTGTGGTCATTGTTGATTGTGGTCATTGTGGACTGTGGTCATTGTACACTGTGGTCATTGTACACTGTGGTCATTGTACACTGTGGTCATTGTGGACTTTGGTCATTGTGGACAGTGGTCATTTTGGATTGTGGTCATTGTGGACTGTGGTCATTGTACACAGTGGGCATTGTGCTGTGTTGTCATTGTGGACTGTGGTCATTGTGGACTGTGGTCATTGAGGACTGTGGTCATTGTGCAGTGTGGTCATTGTGGACTGTGGTCATTGTGAACTGTGGTCATTGTGCTGTGTGGTCATTGTGCTGTGTGGTCATTGTGGACTGTGGTCATGGTGGACTGTGGTCATGGTGGACTGTGGTCATTGTACAGTCTGGTCATTGTACACTGTGGTCATTGTGCAGTGTGGTCATTGTGGACTGTGGTCATTGTACACTGTGGTCATTGTGGACTGTGTGGTCATTGTGGACTGTGGTCATTGTGGACTGTTGTCATTGTGGACTGTGGTCATTGTGGACTGTGGTCATTATGGACTGTGGTCATTGTACACTGTGCTCATTGTGCTGTGTGGTCATTGTGGACTGTGGTCATTGTGGACTGTGGTCATTGTGCACTGTGGTCATTGTGCAGTGTGGTCATTGTGGACTGTGGTCATTGTGGACTGTGGTCATTGTGGATTGTGGTCATTGTGGACTGTGGTCATTGTGGACTGTGGTCATTGTGGACTGTGGTCTTTGTGGACTGTGGTCGTTGTGGACTGTGGTCATTGTACACTGTGGTCATTGTACAAAGTGGACATTGTGGACTGTGGTCATTGTGGACTGTGGTCATTGTGGACTGTGGTCATTGTGGACTGTGGTCATTGTACACTGTGGTCATTGTAGACTGTGGTCATTGTGGACTGTGGTCATTGTGGACTATGGTCATTGTACACTTTGGTCATTGTGGACTGTGGTCAGTGTGGACTGTGGTCATTGTACACTGTGGTCATTGTGGACTGTGGTCATTGTTCACTGTGGTCATTGTGGACTGTGGTCATTGTGGACTGTGGTCATTGTGGACTGTGGTCATTGAACACTGTGGTCATTGTACACTGTGGTCATTGTACACTGTGGTCATTGTGGACTGTGGTCATAGTACACTGTGGTCATTGTGGACTGTGGTCATTGTGGACTGTGGTCATTGTGGACTGTTGTCATTGTACACTGTGATCATTGTACAGTGTGGTCATTGTGGACTGTGGTCATTGTTGATTGTGGTCATTGTGGACTGTGGTCATTGTACGCTGTGGTCATTGTACACTGTGGTCATTGTACAGTGTGGTCATTGTGGACTGTGGTCATTGTGGACTGTGATCATTGTACACTGTGGTCATTGTGGACTATTGTCATTGTACACTGTGGTTATTGTACACTGTGGTCATGGTGGACTGTGGTCATGGTGGACTGTGGTCATTGTACAGTCTGGTAATTGTGGACTGTGGTCATTTTGGATTGTGGTCATTGTGGACTGTGGTCATTGTGGACTGTGGTCATTGTACACTGTGGTCATTGTGCTGTGTGATCATTGTGGTCTGTGGTCATTGTGCAGTGTGGTCATTGTACAGTGTGGTCATTGTGCTGTGTGGTCATTGTGGACTGTGGTCATTGTGGACTGTGGTCATTGTGGACTGTGGTTATTGTGGACTATGGTCATTGTACACTGTGGTCATTGTGGACTGTGGTCATTGTGCTGTGTGGTCATTGTACAGTGTGGTCATTGTACAGTGTGGTCATTGTACAGTGTGGTCATTGTACAGTGTGGTCATTGTGGACTGTGGTCATTGTGGACTGTGGTCATTGTGGACTGTGCTCATTGTGGACTGTGGTCATTGTGGACTGTGGTTATTGTACACTGTGGTCATTGTGGACTATGGTCATTGTACACTGTGGTCATTGTGGACTGTGGTCATTGTGGACTGTGGTCATTGTGGACAGAGGTCATTGTGCTGTGTGGTCATTGTGGACTGTGGTCATGGTGGACTGTGGTCATTGTACACTGTGGTCATTGTGGACAGAGGTCATTGTGCTGTGTGGTCATTGTGCTGTGTGGTCATTGTGGACTGTGGTCATGGTGGACTGTGGTCATGGTGGACTGTGGTCATTGTACAGTCTGGTCATTGTACACTGTGGTCATTGTGCAGTGTGGTCATTGTGGACTGTGGTCATTGTACACTGTGGTTAATGTACACTGTGGTCATTGTGGACTATTGTCATGGTGGACTGTGGTCATTGTACAGTCTGGTCATTGTGGACTGTGGTCATTTTGGATTGTGGTCATTGTGGACTGTTGTCATTGTGGACTGTGGTCATTGTACACTGTGGTCATTGTGCTGTGTGATCATTGTGGTCTGTGGTCATTGTGCAGTGTGGTCATTGTACAGTGTGGTCATTGTGCTGTGTGGTCATTGTGGACTGTGGTCATTGTGGACTGTGGTCATTGTGGACTGTGGTTATTGTGGACTATGGTCATTGTACACTGTGGTCATTGTGGACTGTGGTCATTGTGCTGTGTGGTCATTGTACAGTGTGGTCATTGTACAGTGTGGTCATTGTGGACTGTGGTCATTGTGGACTGTGGTCATTGTGGACTGTGCTCATTGTGGACTGTGGTCATTGTGGACTGTGGTCATTGTGGACTGTGGTTATTGTACACTATGGTCATTGTACACTGTGGTCATTGTGGATTGTGGATTGTGGTCATTGTGGACTGTGGTCATTGTGGACAGAGGTCATTGTGCTGTGTGGTCATTGTGGACTGTGGTCATGGTGGACTGTGGTCATTGTACACTGTGGTCATTGTGGACAGAGGTCATTGTGCTGTGTGGTCATTGTGGACTGTGGTCATGGTGGACTGTGGTCATGGTGGACTGTGGTCATGGTGGACTGTGGTCATTGTACAGTCTGGTCATTGTACACTGTGGTCATTGTGCAGTGTGGTCATTGTGGACTGTGGTCATTGTACACTGTGGGCATTGTGGACTGTGTGGTCATTGTGGACTGTGGTCATTGTGGACTGTGGTCATTGTGGACTGTGGTCATTGTACACTGTGCTCATTGTGCTGTGTGGTCATTGTGGACGGTGGTCATTGTGGACGGTGGTCATTGTGGACTGTGGTCATTGTGGACTGTGGTCATTGTCCTGTGTGGTCATTGTGGACTGTGGTCATTGTCGACTGTGGTCATTGTGGACTGTGGTCATTGTGGATTGTGGTCATTGTGGACTGTGGTTATTGTGGACTGTGGTCATTGTACAGTGTGGTCTTTGTGGACTGTTGTCATTGTGGACTGTGATCATTGTACACTGTGGTTAATGTACACTGTGGTCATTGTGGACTGTGGTCATAGTACACTGTGGTCATTGTACACTGTGGTCATTGTGGACTGTGGTCATAGTACACTGTGGTCATTGTGGACTGTGGTCATTGTGGACTATGGTCATTGTGGACTGTGGTCATTGTAGACTGTGGTCATTGTGGACTGTGGTCATTGTGGACTGTGGTCATTGTGGACTGTGGTCATTGTGGACTGTGGTCATTGTGGACTGTGGTCATTGTACACTGTGATCATTGTACAGTGTGGTCATTGTGGACTGTGGTCATTGTTGATTGTGGTCATTGTTGATTGTGGTCATTGTGGACTGTGGTCATTGTACACTGTGGTCATTGTACACTGTGGTCATTGTGGGCTTTGGTCATTGTGGACAGTGGTCATCGTGGACAGTGGTCATTTTGGATTGTGGTCATTGTGGACTGTGGTCATTGTACACAGTGGGCATTGTGGACTGTGGTCATTGAGGACTGTGGTCATTGTGCAGTGTGGTCATTGTGCAGTGTGGTCATTGTGGACTGTGGTCATTGTGAACTGTGGTCATTGTGGACTGTGGTCATTGTGGACTGTGGTCATTGTGGACTGTGGTCTTTGTACACTGTGGTCATTGTGCTGTGTGGTCATTGTGGACTGTGGTCATTGTGGACTGTGGTCATTGTGGACTGTGGTCTTTGTACACTGTGGTCATTGTGGACTGTGGTCATTGTACACTGTGGTCATTGTGGACTGTGGTTATTGTACACTGTGGTCATTGTGGACTATGGTCATTGTACACTGTGGTCATTGTGGACTGTGGTCATTGTGGACTGTGGTTATTGTGGACTATGGTCATTGTACACTGTGGTCATTGTGGACTGTGGTCATTGTGCTGTGTGGTCATTGTACAGTGTGGTCATTGTGGACTGTGGTCATTGTGGACTGTGGTCATTGTGGACTGTGCTCATTGTGGACTGTGGTCATTGTGGACTGTGGTCATTGTACACTGGTCATTGTGGACTATGGTCATTGTACACTGTGGTCATTGTGGACTGTTGTCATTGTGGACTGTGGTCATTGTGGACTGTGGTCATTGTGGACAGAGGTCATTGTGCTGTGTGGTCATTGTGGACTGTGGTCATGGTGGACTGTGGTCATTGCACACTGTGGTCATTGTGGACAGAGGTCATTGTGCTGTGTGGTCATTGTGCTGTGTGGTCATTGTGCTCTGTGGTCATGGTGGACTGTGGTCATGGTGGACTGTGGTCATTGTACAGTCTGGTCATTGTACACTGTGGTCATTGTGCAGTGTGGTCATTGTGGACTGTGGTCATTGTACATTGTGGACTGTGTGGTCATTGTGGACTGTGGTCATTGTGGACTGTGGTCATTGTGGACTGTGGTCATTGTGGACTGTGGTCATTATGGACTGTGGTCATTGAGGACTGTGGTCATTGTGCAGTGTGGTCATTGTGGACTGTGGTCATTGTGAACTGTGGTCATTGTGCTGTGTGGTCATTGTGGACTGTGGTCATTGTGGACTGTGGTCTTTGTACACTGTGGTCATTGTGCTGTGTGGTCATTGTGGACTGTGGTCATTGTGGACTGTGGTCATTGTGGACTGTGGTCATTGTGGACTTTGGTCTTTGTACACTGTGGTCATTGTGGACTGTGGTTATTGTACACTGTGGTCATTGTGGACTATGGTCATTGTACACTGTGGTCATTGTGGACTGTGGTCATCGTGGACAGTGGTCAATTTGGATTGTGGTCATTGTGGACTGTGGTCATTGTACACAGTGGGCATTGTGCTTTGTTGTCATTGTGGACTGTGGTCATTGTGGACTGTGGTCATTGTACACTGTGGTCATTGTGGACTATGGTCATTGTACACTGTGGTCATTGTGGACTGTGATCATTGTACACTGTGGTTAATGTACACTGTGGTCATTGTGGACTATGGTCATTGTACACTGTGGTTATTGTACACTGTTTTCATTGTGGACTATGGTCATTGTACACTGTGGTCATTGTGGACTGTGGTCATCGTGGACAGTGGTCATTTTGGATTGTGGTCATTGTACACTGTGGTCATTGTACACAGTGGGCATTGTGCTGTGTTGTCATTGTGGACTGTGGACATTGTGGACTGTGGTCATTGAGGACTGTGGTCATTGTGCTGTCTGGTCATTGTGGACTGTGGTCATTGTGGACTGTGGTCATTGTGGACTGTGGTCTTTGTACACTGTGGTCATTGTGCTGTGTGGTCATTGTGGACTGTGGTCATTGTGGACTGTGGTCTTTGTACACTGTGGTCATTGTGCTGTGTGGTCATTGTGGACTGTGGTCATTGTGGACTGTGGTCATTGTGGACTGTGGTCTTTGTACACTGTGGTCATTGTGGACTGTGGTCATTGTACACTGTGGTCATTGTGGACTGTGGTCGTTGTACACTGTGGTCATTGTGGACTGTGGTCATTGTGGACTGTGGTCATGGTGGACTGTGGTCATTGTACACTGTGGTCATTGTGGACTGTGGTCATTTTGGATTGTGGTCATTGTGGACTGTGGTCATTGTACACAGTGGGCATTGTGCTGTGTGGTCATTGTACACTGTGGTCATTGTGGACTGTGGTCATTGTGCACTGTGGTCATTGTGCAGTGTGGTCATTTTGGACTGTGGTCATTGTCCTATGGGGTCATTGTGGACTGTGGTCATTGTGCTGTCTGGTCATTGTGGACTGTGGTCATTGTACACTGTGGTCATTGTGGACTGTGGTCATTGTACACTGTGGTCATTGTGGACTGTGGTCATTGTACACTGTGGTCATTGTGGACTGTGGTCATTGTGGACTGTGGTCAATATACACTGTGATCATTGTGGACTGTGGTCATTGTACACTGTGGTCATTGTGGATTGTGGTCATTGTGGATTGTGGTCATTGTGGACTGTGGTCATTGTGGATTGTGGTCATTGTGGACTGTGGTCATTGTGCTGTCTTGTCATTGTGGACTGTGGTCATTTTACACTGTGGTCATTGTGCTGTGTGGTCATTGTGCAGTGTGGTCATTGTGGACTGTGGTCATTGTGGACTGTGGTCATTGTGGACTGTGGTCATTGTACACTGTGGTCATTGTGGACTGTGGTCATTGTGGACTGTGGTCATTGTACACTGTGGTCATTGTGCTGTGTGGTCATTGTGGACTGTGTGATCATTGTACACTGTGGTCATTGTGCAGGGTGATCATTGTGGACTGTGGTCATTGTGGACTGTGATCATTGTGCTGTGTGATCATTGTGGACTATGGTCATTGTGCAGTGTGGTCATTGTGGACTGTGGTCATTGTGCAGTGTGATCATTGCACTGTGGCCTGTAGGATTAAATGCTGTTGAGCCTCTTGCTGATGACTTGACTCAACCAGTAGGTGTCAGTGTTGAAAAGGCCTGTTGAAAAGTAACCATGGTTTTCTGGTTTGTTTGTTTGTTTTTCCAGGCCTGTTGATGACATTGGTCTGCTGGAACTTCTTCAACCTTCTGCCTTAAACCTGCTGAACCACCCAAGGAGGACTTTACAGCCATGTTCAACATTTTATTGATTTGGACATTTTAGTTCAATAACACTATTTTGTTATATACTGTAGTCGTGAATATTTATTCATATATATGTGTGTATCTTTTCTCCTGTGAATAATGTTTTGTTAAGTGTCGATTTTTTATTATTTTCTGAAATGTACATAACATAGAATATAAAACTATTCCAAAATACCTATCTAATCCCAGTATATACGTATCAATGCTAATTTCAAAACAATAATGAATGTTTTTGTGTCCTGAAAATATGATTACAAGTACAAGTTAACTACTTCAAGTATTTGATATGGAACTGTGCGTTGGGTTTTGAATGTCTCTTGAAAACCTTAAGCCAGAGAAGTGAAGAAATGTGTACTGTGGTGGATGAATCAGAATTAGTTGGGTAACATAGATTTACATTTACATTTACGTCATTTAGCAGAGGCTCTTATCCAGAGCGACTTACAAATTGGTGCATTCACCTTGTGTTGATAGCCAATGGTATTACAAGGCCAAGTACTAACATATTGTGTTGATAGACAATACCATTTATAGGTAAAATGTAATCAATTCAAATGAGTATACATCATCTCCAGCACCACCCCAACATCATATGTGAAAATGGTACGTTTCTATGGGGATAGAAGTATATGGAGGATATTTTATTATGTCTCAATTATACATTTCAACTTCACATTCATCATCTCCAGCAACACCCCAACATCAAGAGGCTGCTGCCCTATATACATAGACATGGAATCACTGAGACTTTAATAATGGAACACTAGTCATACAATACATGCATGTTTTGTTCAATCAAGTTCATATTTATATCAAAAACCAGCTTTTTACATTAGCATGTGACGTTCAGAACTAGCATATCCACCGCAAACTTCCGGTGAATTTACTAAATTACTCACGATAAACGTTTACAAAAAACATAACAATTATTTTAAGAATTATAGATACAGAACTCCTTTATGCAATCGCTATGTCCGATTTTAAAATAGCTTTTTGGCAAAAGCACATTTTGCAATATTCTGAGTAGATAGCTCGCCATCACGGGCTAGCTATTTTGAACCCCACCAAGTTTGGCCCTCACCAAACTCAGATTTACTATAAGAAAAATGTTATTACCTTTGCTGTTCTTCGTCAGAATGCACTCCCAGGACTTCTACTTCAATAACAAATGTTGGTTTGGTTCAAAATAATCCATAGTTATGTTCAAATATCCTCTGTTTTGTTGGTGCGTTCAAGACACTATCCGAAGGGTGACGAAGGGTGACGCACCCGATGCGTTTCGTGACAAAAAAATTCTAAATATTCCATTACCGTACTTCGAAGCATGTCAACCGCTGTTTAAAATCAATTTTTATGCGATTTTTCTCGTAAAAAAGCGATAATATTCCGACCGGGAAACCCTGTTTTCGTTCAAAGACGAAAAAATAAAAACATGGTGTCGCCTCGTGCACGCACCCCCAGACTCATTGTTCTCTGATCGACCACTATCCAAATGCGCTACTGTTTTTCAGCCAGGGCCTGCAAAGACATCATTCACCGTTTTGCCGCCTTCTGAGAGCCTATGGGAGCCGTAGGAAGTGTCACGTTACAGCAGAGATCCTCAGTTTTCAATAAAGAGAGTGTAGAAGCCCAAGAAATGGTCAGAGAGGGCACTTCCTGTAAGGAATCTTCTCAGGTTTTTGCCTACCATATGAGTTCTGTTATACTCACAGACACCATTCAAACAGTTTTAGAAACTTTAGGGTGTTTTCTATCCAAAGCCAATAATTATATGCATATTCTAGTTTCTGGGCAGTAGTAATAACCAGATTAAATCGGGTACGTTTTTTATCCAGCCGTGCAAATACTGCCCCCTACCCTAGAGAGGTTACCATCTGCTAAATATGTGTAAGTGACCAATACATTTGATTTGATTTACTCTAAATCAAGTTCTATCTGTCTACAACCATGGGTCCTCCTCATTCCCTCCCCAGGATATGCTATTCCACAAAATCATGAAGCATATTTTCAATGTTACTTATATCTCTGTTCATAAAAATATGAACAGAAAAGCTCATTTTTACACCTCTTCACATGGAAAGTCTGATGGATCTCACTTAAAAAGATATCGCATAAAGCTTAGTCAATTTTTTATATATTGTTATTATTTTTACTACAACATGATAGCATACAGTACACAGACATTTAAGCTTAACAGCCTTCTACAGTGTGTAGGTTCACAACTTTTTCAATCAGAAACAGTATTTATTATAGGAAGACAGGTGAGTAAGCGGTGAGCAGCAGGTGCTTCTAATCAGCATTGCGATTCATCTGCCAATCAGGAATGTGGATTCACTGGTCTACCTGTATATGTGTTACCATCACAATCTCTGCGTTTCCACAGGAAGCCCAATTGTGATCTTTTTTTCCACTAAATTGTCTTTTGACCAATCACATCAGATCTTTCACATGAGCTATTTTTTCCAATCTGATCTGATTAGTCAAAAGACCAATTAATACAAAAAGATCAGATATGTGGACAGTATTCTTGCATAAGAGTACTGTGGTGGCTAATTTCTGCATTACCAAATGAGGAGAGTTTCAAACACACCAGTTCGAGTTAACTACATCTTTAATAATTAAGATACTTTTGCAAAAGTACTTTGACCTTCAATAATGCACTCTCTCGAATGAACCAGGAAGGTCCCAACACAATGGCTACTGAGATATTTTATACCCAAGAACCACCCCTTCAACGTACATTGACGAACCACAAATCTTAGGAACAGTTCACAAAGGTTAAGTTTTGTATGAAAAGATATCTATAAAACACAGCAGACAGCAACTGCTATCTCAACAGTGTTCATTATATAGACTGGTGTCTGGTCTCCCTAGAACCGTCCCTCCCTGGTACGGTATTGAACAGAACTATTAGCTCATGTCCTCTGGAATGCTTTTTAGGCGTTCTTATCAAAATACACCATAAATCTCCTCTGTCATTGCTATCTCATAAAGGCCCATCCTCAGTAACACACCTCTTGTTCCCACTCCTGGACAAGCTCACTGAGGGGAGTGACCTGCGCACAGACATTGTGGAGACCAGCAAGGTAAAATAATAATCACAGTGGTATTTGAGGGTGCAACAGGTCAGTACCTCAGGAGTAAATGTCAGTTGGCTTTTCATAGCCGAGCATTCAGAGGTCGAGACAGCAGTTGCGATAGAAGGTGGCACGTCCGCTGAACAGGTCATGGTTCCCTAGCCGCAGGCAGAACAGTTGAAACTGGACCAGCAGGACAACCATTCTGTTGCAATACAATTCAAGAGTAGAGATATTTTGCTTCTGGATTCTGAATATAAATCATAATGAGGAAACATTTACTTAGAGCTTTCTTGTTGTGGGGTTTCCAAATGTGTTGCATGATTTGTCATTGCCGTGTCAACAGAGACTTGACGTCAAAGGGAATCTATGTGTCAGTGTCCAATCATTTGGTTGTTTACTTGGTTCTTCTATTAGATAAAAATGTAAAACCAACCAGACTTGATTCAGAGTCAGACTGGAATTCTTCCTGCGTAAGGCATGTCAAAGTAAATAAACTATATTTGGAAACAATGTAGCTTTTATTGCTTCATAGTGCAGGACCTACATTGAGATCCATATATAATACCTTACTGTAGGACCTCCTTTGTTACTTAAATGTCTTAAACAGCTACATGAAACATTTGCTAGTTAAACAACAATCTACTGTGATATTTTAACATCAACATTTGTCATGTCACAGCTATGGAACCTTGCCAATGCTCACTCAAAAACATGTCAAACAAGTGTGTGTGTGTGTGTGTGTGTGTGTGTGTGTGTGTGTGTGTGTGTGTGTGTGTGTGTGTGTGTGTGTGTGTGTGTGTGTGTGTATACAGTTTTATTTTGGACATTATGTCACAAGGAAATGGAGTTCTTGATAATTATGTGAAGACAGGTATTTATTTTTGTTACCATGACGTGGGACCTAATATATATGGTCTCTGTGTGCCAAGCTCTGATTCACACTCGGTTGTATATCACGTCCTTGAAACAGTTCAATTCAACACTCGTCTAGCTGAAGTTAAATCAACCTGGTAAGCCATGGTTTGTTTATCTTTTCATGAACTACTTTTACTACTAACTATTTTAAAGGCCTATGTTAATAACACTAACAAATAATTGTCCGTCACTAGTGAATGGAGGGAAGTGTTGCAAGAGAAAATGGTAGGATGATGATTTACTGGGAAAGATGGGTTGATCTGTGACTGTCTGAAGGTTGGAATTAATGACTGTTGGAATAAATACATAGACACATGTTTAAGGTCCTCCAATCAGGGTGAGATTGTGTGTTTAGTTTTATATTTTTTGCGTTTTGGTTTCATGGTCTGAGAGGTGTGTGTGCTGTTCATGGTGGTTATGGTATCAGGAATCAAGGTAAAACCCAAGTGCAGACGGTGTGAAGTAACAATGTTTATCGTAACACTGGGACAGGCAAACGACAGGTCAAGGCAGGCAGGGGTCGATAATCCAGGGCAGGAGCAAGGTACAGGATGGCAGGCAGGCTCAGAGTCAGGGACAGGCAGAGGTAAGAGGTAAGGCGGTGGGTACAGGGTCAGGACAGGCAAGGGTTAAAAACCAGGAGGACGTGAAAAAGAGAGGCTGGGAAAAGACAGGAGCTGACAGGACAAAAGCTGGTAAGCTTGAACAAACAAGACGAACTGGCACAGACAGACAGAAAACACAGGTATAAATACACAAGGGATAATGGGGAACACGAGCAACACTTGAAGGGGGTGGAGACAAGCACAAGACAGGTGAAACTGATCAGGGCGTGACATATGGGTGCGCTCGCTTCCATACCAGCCTGGGCGTCAGGCAGGGCTTGGTCCTTCCCGCCCTGGAAAATCCCGTTTGGCAGGGGGCTTCGCCATGCCGTCATCTTAGGCAAGTGGGGACGAGTGCTCCCACTGACCAGAGCACCCACTGATGCGAGCACCCATTCACATTGTCGTTGTAATGTATTTTTGTTGTTTTAATAGCAAAAATAATAATTGTCCTCAGTAACGTTAGAAATTAGGGTTTAAGACGTCATGCTATGGATAGATAATAAAAAGCCTAATACATCATTTGGCACCAAATAATTCACCTGAATACTTGTCTTTTTTTGGGATGAAGTTCTATTGAACAAGACTGGATATTTGTTTCAATATCTTCTAACATGGAGGCTCATGTATGCTCTTACAATAAGATCATTCCAGGGGGTTTCCCCTACCTTTATATGTTAACATTATAGATTTCTATTTAAACTTAATTATTACAGTGTAATTATGACTAGTTATATAGTTGTTACTACTGTTAAACTTTATGTCTAAACAAGAGAGCTTAATGACAAAAGGTCAGAGTTTATATTTCCACAGGTGTTTGAGTTCCATTGTCTGTACTGCCCGGGCAACTGTTCATTACCTATATACTGTATGTTTGTAGTTATAAAATCACTCTAATCTCATTAGAAATATTATAATTTATAGATGTGTCTTTGTAAATGGATTCATTGGGTCACATGTCAAATGACATGAGATATCCTATGTTTTCTTTCTCCTAACTCTTGTTCTGTCTCTCTCTCTCTCTCTCTCTCTCTCTCTCTCTCTCTCTCTCTCTCTCTCTCTCTCTCTCTCTCTCTCTCTCTCTCTCTCTCTCTCTCTCTCTCTCTCTCTCTCTCTCTCTCTCTCTCTCTCTCTCTCTCTCTCTCTCTCTCACTCACTCACTCACTCACTCACTCACTCACTCACTCACTCACTCACTCACTCACACACACACACAGACACACACACACGTGCGCGCGCGCTCACATACACACACAAACAACACACAATGTAGATCTACTATACAGAGAAATGGTGGGTTTTTTCTGCGTTCTCCTCTCTCTGACTGCTTTACAAGTGGAGGGTTTCAGTGGGGGAGGATCTTCCATTTCTCCTGAGTGTGGCTCAATGGTACCTGGTAATGTTCATGGCAGCACAGGGCAGAGCTCTTCCTCACCATACACTGTCACTGTCAACCAGACCACCTACCAGCCAGGAGACACCATCCAAGGTGAGTCACCAAGATGGTTGAAACACACTATTAGGCTTACCCGATCCATGCTGTATTGGCTCAGACGAAGGAACGGAGTGGGAACAGTAATCTGTCTGGACATTTCTATTACACAACCCATTTCATTCCTTGAGGCCCCAGCATTTTTTTTAATTTTGTGAGAAAATGTAAATAAACATTTTAATAGGGCTTAATTGTGTTACTTTTTGTTATTGTTTGTTATTTTAATTTTTAGTCTACTTAGTAAATATTTTCTTCTTCTTGAACTGCACTGTTGGTTAAGGGCTTGTAAGTAAGCATGTCACGGTAAAGTTTACACTTGTTGTACTCGGCGCATGACAAATAAAGTTTGATTTTATTTGAGATAGACCATTTACCAGAATTGACCTTTGGCAGTCCGTCCCTGCCCAGACGTTAACTTTTCACATAGCATATTCCAGCACAGTTAACGTGACAATATAAGATTGCTAAGAGGCAGGGAATCATGACTTAGTCCAAGGATATGTCGTCCAGCGTTTTAGCACTCAATTTCTCTTTCTTTCTCCATCTCTCCCTTTTTCTCTCTCTCTCTCTCTCTCTCTCTCTCTCTCTCAGTGACTCTGTCAGGAACCTTCACCTATAAGGGGTTTCTTCTGGAGGCCCATGAGGAAGGACAGAACACCGCTGTGGGAACGTTCTCTCTCGGCAGTGGGACTGGGATCGTTCTTGTGCCTTGCAATAAGATCGCAGTGAGTTACAGTTAGGGTTGTAAAATTCCTGAAACTTTCCCATTTGGGGGATTCCCACCCTGCTCATACCCTCCTGAATCATGAGATCCTCCAACTGGGATTTCTGGAAAACCAGGGACATTTTGGGAGAGTTTCTGGAATTTTGCAACCCTAGTTACCATGCAGCACAGGACATTCTGGCCATAGTCTTCTGTTACCAATTTACCTACTGACTATTTGGATTATATTGACTCATCAATATGTCAAATGAAACTGACTTGAGCCCACTAATAGGAGAGTTTTTACTGGTCAGGCTACACAGTGAGGAAATACTCCTGGCCCGGATTATAATGAATAAAGATAATGAAATTACAGAGTTAGGGTTGCAAAAATTCCGGTAACTTCCCAAAATTACAAGCTTTTCCAGAAATCCTAGTTGGTGGATTCCAGATTTCCTGCTTAAAACCTGGGTATTTTGGGCAAGTTAATGTAATTTTTCAACCCTAAACAAGAGTTTGTTACCTTTACCTACTATAGCTAGAACCACCAATAACACTGATCAGTGCCTTACCTTACATGATTGTGTACCAAAGTGATTGTTCTCTATTGATTGACTTTACCTGTTGTTTTACTGTTAGGCCTCTGGGGTGAGTCAAAGCAACAATCAGCCTAAATCATCAGTAACAGTCACCTGGACAGCACCAGCCTCAGCCTCCTTGGGCAACATCGTAGTCAAGTGAGTGTCTACTAGAGTTGAACAATTACAGTAACTTTCCCTCAAACTCCCAGGCTTTCCAGAAATCCTGGTTGGAAGTTACTGGAATTTGGCAACCATAGTCTCAGCTAAAGCCATCACAAACACGACACAGTTCTTTTTCACATGATTTTTCTGTTAGAATGCAACTGAAATAACATATTTTGTCAAAAATGTTTGCAGAGGTGCCATGCCTGTAGTATACAAACATTTTGGTGCATGATCCAACGGCACAGACATCAGTTCAACATCTAGATGTAATATACCGTTGGTTGAGTAGTCGAAATTACCTTACGTTGATGACTTCCTCCAAACCCATTCAGTTTTCTATGATGATTCAATGTCATCACATAGATATTTGGGGTTGAAATTGCGAGAAAAAACGTTGATTAAACTAGTTTTACCCAATGATAACCCTAAATGTTTGCTCTGGGTTGCAAAAATTCCAGAAACGTTCCCAAAACTCCCATGTTGTCCAGAAAAGGATGATCTGCAGAATCAGGATTGAATGAGCACTGGGAGTCCTACAACCATGGGATTTTGAAAAACATGGGTAATTTGAGAACATTGCAGGAATTTTGTGTGCAGTCTAATATTGGTACTATTATCTGTTTTCCTTTTCAAGGACAACATTTATGCAGACCTTCAGTGTATTTTGGATTGCAGTGCCAAGCAAGACAGTAAACCGAGTGTCCTCAGTTGTCACCACTACAAGAGCTCAAACAACACAAACTCTTGATCCTACTACAATAACTACTTCTCCTACTACAACAACTACTGCTCCTACTACAACTACTGCTCCTACTACAACAACTACTGCTCCTACTACAACAACTACTGCTCTGACAACAACTACTGCTCCTACTGCAACAACTACAGCTCCTACTACAACAACTACAGCTCCATCTACAACAACTACTGCTCATACTACAACAACTACTGCTCCTACTACAACAACTACTGCTCCTACTACAACAACTACAGCTCCGACTACGACAACTATTGCTCCTACTACAACAACTACAGGTTCTAATACAACAACTACAGCTCCTATTACAACAACTACAGCTTCTAATACAACAACTACAGCTCCGACAACAACCACAGCTTCTACTACAACAACTACAGCTCCATCTACAACAACTACTGCTCCTACTACAACAACTACTGCTCCTACTACAACAACTACAGCTCCTAATACAACAACAACTACAGCTCCATCTACAACAACTACTGCTCCTACTACAACAACTACAACTCCTACTACAACAACTACAGCTCCATCTACAACAACTACTGCTCCTAATACAACAACTACTGCTCCAACTACGACAACCACTGCTCCGACAACAACCACAGCTTCTACTACAACAACTACTGCTCCTACTACAACAACTACTGCTCCTACTACGACAACTACAGCTCCATCTACAACAACTACAGGTTCTAATACAACAACTACAGCTCCTATTACAACAACTACAGCTTCCAATACAACAACTACAGCTCCGACAACAACCACAGCTTCTACTACAACAACTACAGCTCCTACTACAACGACTACAGCTGCTACTACAACAACTACAACTCCTACTACAACAACTACAGCTCCTAATACAACATCAACTACTGCTCCTACTACAACAACTACAGCTCCTAATACAACAACTACAACTCCTACTACAACAACTACAACTCCTACTACAACAACTACAACTCCTAATACAACAACAACTCCTACTACAACAACTACAGCTCCATCTACAACAACTACTGCTCCTACTACAACAACTACTGCTCCTACTATAACAACTACAACTTCTAATACAACAACTACAGCTCCTATTACAACAACTACAGCACCTACTACAACAACTACAGCTCCATCTACAACAACTACTGCTCCTACTACAACAACTACAACTCCTACTACAACAACTACTGCTCCTACTACGACAACTACAGCTCCTACTACAACAACTACAGTTCCTACTACAACAACTACTGCTCCTACTACGACAACTACAACTCCTACTACAACAACTACAGCTCCTACTACAACAACTACAGCTCCTACTACAAGAAATACAACTCCTACTACAACTACTACAGCTCCATCTACAACAACCACAGCTCCTACAACAACAACTACAGCTCCATCTACAACAACTACTGCTCCTACTACAACAACTACTGCTCCTACTACGACAACTACTGCTCCGACAACAACCACAGCTTCTACTACAACAACTACAGCTCCTACTACAACAACTACAGCTGCTACTACAACAACTACAACTCCTACTACAACAACTACTGCTCCTACTACAACAACTACAACTCCTACTAAAACAACTACTGCTCCTACTACGACAACTACAACTCCTACTACAACAACTACAGCTCCTACAACAACAACTACAACTCCTACTACAACAACTACAGCTCCATCTACAACAACTACTGCTCCTACTACAACAACTACAGCTTCTAATACAACAACTACAGCTCCGACAACAACCACAGCTTCTAATACAACAACTACAGCTCCTACTACAACAACTACAGCTGCTACTACAACAACTACAACTCCTACTACAACAACTACACTTCCATCTACAACAACTACTGCTCCTACTACAACAACTACAACTCCTACTACAACAACTACAGCTCCTACTACAACAACAACTACAGCTCCTACTACAACAACTACAGCTCCTACTACAACAACTACAGCTGCTACTACAACAACTACAACTCCTACTACAACAACTACAGCTCCATCTACAACAACTACTGCTCCTACTACAACAACTACAACTCCTACTACAACAACTACAGCTCCTACTACAACAACAACTACAGCTCCTACTACAACAACTACAGCTCCATCTACAACAACTACTGCTCCTACTACAACAACTACAACTCCTACTACAACAACTACAGCTCCATCTACAACAACTACTGCTCCTACTACAACAACTACAACTCCTACTACAACAACTACAACTCCTACTACAACAACTACAACTCCTACTACAACAACTACAGCTCCTACTACAACAACTACAACTCCTACTACAACAACTACAGCTCCATCTACAACAACTACTGCTCCTACTACAACAACTACAGCTCCTACAACAACAACTACAACTCCTACTACAACAACTACTGCTCCTACTACAACAACTACTGCTCCTACTACGACAACTACTGCTCCGACAACAACCACAGCTTCTACTACAACAACTACAGCTCCTACTACAACAACTACAGCTGCTACTACAACAACTACAACTCCTACTACAACAACTACTGCTCCTACTACAACAACTACAACTCCTACTACAACAACTACTGCTCCTACTACGACAACTACAACTCCTACTACAACAACTACAGCTCCTACAACAACAACTACAACTCCTACTACAACAACTACAGCTCCATCTACAACAACTACTGCTCCAACTACAACAACTACAGCTTCTAATACAACAACTACAGCTCCGACAACAACCACAGCTTCTACTACAACAACTACAGCTCCTACTACAACAACTACAGCTGCTACTACAACAACTACAACTCCTACTACAACAACTACAGCTCCATCTACAACAACTACTGCTCCTACTACAACAACTACAACTCCTACTACAACAACTACAGCTCCTACTACAACAACAACTACAGCTCCTACTACAACAACTACAACTCCTACTACAACAACTACAGCTCCTACTACTACAACAACTACAACTCCTACTACAACAACTACAGCTCCATCTACAACAACTACAACTCCTACTACAATAACTACAGCTCCTACTACAACAACTACAACTCCTACTACAACAACTACAGCTCCATCTACAACAACTACTGCTCCTACTACAACAACTACAACTCCTACTACAACAACTACAGCTCCATCTACAACAACTACTGCTCCTCCTACAACAACTACAACTCCTACTACAACAACTACTGCTCCTACTACGACAACTACTGCTCCTACTACAACAACTACTGCTCCTACTACGACAACTACTGCTCCGACAACAACGACAGCTTCTACTACAAAAACTACAGCTCCTACAACAACTACTACAGCTCCATCTACAACAACTACTGCTCCGACAACAACAACTGCTCCTACTACAACAACTACAGCTCCTACTACAACAACTACAACTCCTACTACAACTACTACAGCTCCATCTACAACAACCACAGCTCCTACAACAACAACTACAACTCCTACTACAACTACTACAGCTCCATCTACAACAACTACTGCTCCTACTGCAACAACTACTGCTCCTACTACGACAACTACTGCTCCGACAACAACCACAGCTTCTACTACAACAACTACAGCTCCTACTACAACAACTACAGCTGCTACTACAACAACTACAACTCCTACTACAACAACTACAGCTCCTAATACAACAACAACTACAGCTCCATCTACAACAACTACTGCTCCTACTACAACAACTACAGATCCTAAAACAACAACTACAGCTCCTACTACAACAACTACAACAACTAAAGATCCTAAAACAACAACTACAGATCCTAAAACAACAACTACAGCTCCTACTACAACAACTACAACAACTAAAGATCCTAAAACAACAACTACAGATCCTACTAAAACAACTACAACTTCTAATACAACAACTACAGCTTCTAATACAACAACTACAGCTCCTATTACAACAACTACAGCTCCTACTACAACAACTACAGCTCCATCTACAACAACTACTGCTCCTACTACAACAACTACAACTCCTACTACAACAACTACTGCTCCTACTACGACAACTACAGCTCCTACTACAACAACTACAGTTCCTACTACAACAACTACTGCTCCTACTACGACAACTACAACTCCTACTACAACAACTACAGCTCCTAATACAACAACTACAGATCCTAATACAACAACTACTGCTCCTACTACAACAACTACAACTCCTACTACAACAACTACAACTCCTACTACAACAACTACAGCTCCTACTACGACAACTACTGCTCCGACAACAACCACAGCTTCTACTACAACAACTACAGCTCCAACTACAACAACTACAGCTGCTACTACAACAACTACAACTCCTACTACAACAACTACAGCTCCATCTACAACAACTACTGCTCCTACTACAACAACTACAACTCCTACTACAACAACTACTGCTCCTACTACGACAACTACAACTCCTACTACAAAAACTACAGCTCCTACAACAACAACTACAGCTCCATCTACAACAACTACAGCTCCTACAACAACAACTACAACTCCTACTACAACAACTACAGCTCCATCTACAACAACTACTGCTCCTACTACAACAACTACTGCTCCTACTACGACAACTACAACTCCTACTACAACAACTACAGCTCCTAATACAACAACAACTACAGCTCTTACTACAACAACTACAACTCCTACTACAACAACTACAGCTCCATCTACAACAACTACTGCTCCTACTACAACAACTACAGATCCTAAAACAACAACTACAGCTCCTACTTCAACAACTACAAAAACTAAAGATCATAAAACAACAACTACAGATCATAATACAACAACTACTGCTCCTACAACAACAACTCCTACTACAACAACTACAGCTCCATCTACAACAACTACTGCTCCTACTACAACAACTACTGCTCCTACTATAACAACTACAACTTCTAATACAACAACTACAGCTTCTAATACAACAACTACAGCTCCTATTACAACAACTACAGCTCCTACTACAACAACTACAGCTCCATCTACAACAACTACTGCTCCTACTACAACAACTACAACTCCAACTACAACAACTACTGCTCCTACTACGACAATTACAGCTCCTACTACAACAACTACAGTTCCTACTACAACAACTACTGCTCCTACTACGACAACTACAACTCCTACTACAACAACTACAGCTCCTACTACAACAACTACAGCTCCTACTACAACAAATACAACTCCTACTACAACAACTACTGCTCCTAATACAACAACTACAGCTCCTAATACAACAACTACAGCTCCTAATACAACAACTACAACTCCATCTACAACAACTACAGCTCCATCTAAAACAACTACAACTCCATCTACAACAACTACTGCTCCATATACAACAGCAACTGCTCCTACTACAACAACTACAGCTCCTACTACAACAACTACAGCTCCTACTACAACAACTACAGCTCCTAAAACAACAAAAACCACAGCTCTTACTACAACAACCACAGCTCCTACCACAACAACTACACCTCCTACTGCAACAACAACAGCTCCTAATAGAACAACTACTGCTCCTAATACAATAACTACTTCTCCTTCAACAACAACTACAGCTCAAAATCCAACAACTACAGCTCCTACTATAACAACTACAGCTCCTAATACAACAACCACAGCTCCATATACAACATCTGATGCTCCTAATACAACAACTGCTCCTCCTACAACAAATACCTCTAATACTGAAAAAACTACAGCTCCTAATAAAACAATTACAGCTCCTACTACAACATCTACAGCTCCTACTACAACAACTACAGCTCCTAACACAACAATTACAGATCCTACTCCAACAACGACAGCTCCTACTACAACAACTACAGCTCCTACTACTACAAAAACTACAGCTCATACTACAGCAACTACTGTTACTAATACAACAACTATAGATCCTACTACAACAACTACAGATCATACTACAACAAATACGGCTCCTAATACAACAACTACAGCTCCAACCACAACAACTACAGCTCCAACAACAACAACTACAGCTCCTACTATGGCAACCACATCTCCTAATACAGCAACTACAGGGCCTAATTCAAAAACTACTGCTCCTATTATGGCAGCTACAGCTCCTATTACAACAACTACAGCTCATACTACAACAACTACAGCTCCAACTACAACAACTACAGCTCCTACTACAACAACAGCAGCTCCTAATATAACATCTACTGCTCCTACATCATCAACTACAGCTCCTAATACAATAACTACAGCTACTCAAACAACAACTGCAGCTCATACTCAAACAAATAAAGCTTTTAATACAACAACGACAGCTCCAAATTCAACAACTACAGCTCCTAATACAACAACTACAACTCCAACTACAACTCCAGCTCCTAATACAACAACTACAGCTTCTACTACAACAACTACAACTCCTACAACAACAACCACAGCTCCTAATACAACAACTACAGCTCCTGATACAACAACTACAGCTCCTAATACAACAGCTACAGCTCCAACTACAACAACTACAGCTCCTAATACAACAACTACAGCTCCTAATACAACAACTACAGCTCCTAATACAACAACTACAGCTCCTACAGCAACAAACACAGCTCCTAATACAACAACTACAGCTTCTAATTCAACAACTACAGATCCAAATAAAATAACCACAGCTCCTTCCTCAAGCTGTGGAAAACCTCTTTTACACGGTGAGTGAAGACGACATTTGGTCATTTATCATATACTGTGGTCATTGTAAACAGTGGTCATTGTGCACTGTGGTCATTGTAAACAGTGGTCGTTGTACACTGTGGTCATTGCAAACAGTGGTCTGTGTACACTGGTCATTGTACACTGTGGTGATTGTGCACTGTGGTTATTGTGGACTGTGGTCATTGTGGACTGTGGTCATTGTGGACTGTGGTCATTCTACACTGTGGTCATTGTGCACTATGGTCATTGTGCACTGTGGTCATTGTGCACTGTGGTCATTGTAAACAGTGGTCATTGTACACTGTGGTCATTGTACACTGTGGTCATTGTGGACTGTGGTCATTGTGGACTGTGGTCATTGTGGACTGTGGTCATTCTACACTGTGGTCATTGTGGACTGTGGTCATTGTACACTGTGAACATTGTACACTGTGAACATTGCACACTGTGAACATTGTACACTGTGGTCATTGTGGACTGTGTTCATTGTGGACTGTGGTCATTGTGTACTGTGGTCATTGTGCACTGTGGTCATTGTGGACTGTGGTCATTGTGGACCGTGGTCATTGTGTACTGTGGTCATTGTGCACTGTGGTCATTGTGCACTGTGGTCATTGTGGACTGTGGTCATTGTGGACTATGGTCATTGTGGACTGTGGTCATTGTACACTGTGTTCATTGTGGACTGTGGTCATTGTACACTGTGGTCATTGTGGATTGTGGTCATTGTGGATTTTGGTCATTGTGCACTGCGGTCATTGTGGACTGTGGTCATTGTCCACTGTGGTCATTGTAGACTGTGGTCATTGTCCACTGTGGTCATTGTAGACTGTGGTCATTGTGGACTGTGGTCATTGTACACTGTGGTCATTGTGGACTGTGGTCATTGTGCACTGTGGTCATTGTACACTGTGGTAATTGTGGACTGTGGTCATTGTGGACTATGGTCATTGTGGACTGTGGTCATTGAGGACTGTGGTCATTGTGGACTGTGGTCATTGTGGACTGTTTTCATTGTACACTTTGGTTATTGTGGACTGTGGTCATTGTACACTGTGGTCATTGTGGACTGTGGTCATTCTAGACTGTGGTCATTGTGCTGTGTGGTCATTGTACACTGTGGTCATTGTGCAGTGTGGTCATTGTGCAGTGTGATCATTGTGCTGTGTGATCATTGTGGACTATGGTCATTGTGCAGTGTGGTCATTGTGGACTGTGGTCATTGTGCAGTGTGATCATTGCACTGTGGCCTGTAGGATTAAATGCTGTTGAGCCTCTTGCTGATGACTTGACTCAACCAGTAGGTGTCAGTGTTGAAAAGGCCTGTTGAAAAGTAACCATGGTTTTCTGGTTTGTTTGTTTTTCCAGGCCTGTTGATGACATTGGTCTGCTGGAACCTCTTCAACCTTCTGCCTTAAACCTGCTGAACCACCCAAGGAGGACTTTACAGCCAAGTTCAACATTTTATTTATTTGGCCATTTTTGTTCAATAACACTGTATTTTGTTATATACTGTAGTCGTGAATATTTATTCATACACTGCGTGCACAATTATTAGGCAAATTGTATTCTTCGGCATTCATTTTTTTGTTGAACAAACACAATGCTCTCATTCAATCCAAAATGTTATTGAACCTCAAACCTGAATGTTTAACAAAGGAAAAGTGAGTTTTGTCTTTCTCAGGGAAATATATAAGTGTGCACAATTATTAGGCAGCTATTAGTGTGCACAATTATTAGGCAACTAAATTACAAAAATAATTTCTCTCAACTCACTTGTTTATTCTCAATTTTTAGAGTAAGTGTAACAGATAAGTAACACAAAAGGACAATTATATAACATTTTTGGCCTTTCAAAAATATGCAGTGACCAAAATAGCCACCCTTATTTTCAATAACTGCCATGAGCCTTCCATCCATGGAGTCTGTCAGTTTCTTGATCTGTTCACAATCAATTTTCGCTGAAGCAGCAACCACAGCCTTCCAAATGCTGTTCAAAGAGGTGTATTGTCTTCCATCACTGTAAATCTCGCGTTTGAGAAGGGCCCACAAGTTCTCAATAGGATTTAAGTGGTTCTCCCCAGACCTGACTGCCCTTAACCAACACAAAAATATCCTGTGGCGTTCTGCATTAGCATCGAACTGCCCCCGCGATATGCAACTTTTTAGGGAAGTTAGAAACCAATACACGCAGGCAGTTAGAAACGCCAAGGCTAGCTTTTTCAAACAAAAATTTGCTTCGTGCAACTCCAACTCTAAAAAGTTCTGGGACATTGTAAAGTCCATGGAGAATAAGAACACCTCCTCCCAACTGCCCACTGCACTGAGGATAGGAAACTCTGTCACCACCGATAAGCCCACTATAATTGAGAATTTCAATAAGCATTTTTCTACGGCTTGCCATGCTTTCCACCTAACTACCCCTACTGCATTCAACAGCACTGCACCCCCCACAGCTACTCGCCCAAACCTCCCCCATTTCTCCTTCTCCCAAATCCATTCAGCTGATGTTCTGAAAGAGCTGCAAAATCTGGACCCCTACAAATCAGCTGGGCTTGACAATCTGGACCCTTTCTTTCTAAAATTATCTGCCGAAATTATTGCAACCCCTATTACTAGCCTGTTCAACCTCTCTTTCGTGTCGTCTGAGATTCCCATAGATTGGAAAGCAGCTGCTGTCATCCCCCTCTTCAAAGGAGGTGACACTCTTGACCCAAATTGCTACAGACCTATATCCATCCTACCCTGCCTTTCTAAGGTCTTCGAAAGCCAAGTCAACAAACAGATTACCGACTATTTCGAATCCCACCGCACCCTCTCCGCTATGCAATCTGGTTTCAGAGCTGGTCATGGGTGCACCTCAGCCATGCTCAAGGTCCTAAACGACATCGTAACCGCCATCGATAAGAAACAATACTGTGCTGCCGTATTCATTGACCTGGCCAAAGCTTTCGACTCTGTTAATCACCACATCCTCATCGGCAGACTTAGTAGCCTTGGTTTCTCAAACGATTGCGTCGCCTGGTTCACCAACTACTTCTCTGACAGAATTCAGTGTGTCAAATCGGAGGGCCTACTGTCTGGACCTCTGGCAGTCTCTATGGGGGTACCACAGGGTTCAATTCTTGGGCCAACTCTTTTCTCTGTATACATAAATGATGTCGCTCTTGCTGCTGGTGAATCTCTGATCCACCTCTACGCAGACGACACCATTCTGTATACTTCTGGCCCTTCTTTGGACACTGTGTTAACAACCCTCCAGACGAGCTTCAATGCCATTCAACTCTCCTTCCGTGGCCTCCAACTGCTCCTAAACACAAGTAAAACTAAATGCATGCTCTTCAACCGATCGCTGCCTGCACCTGCCTGCCCATCCAGCATAACTTCTCTGGACGGTTCTAACTTAGAATTTGTGGACAACTACAAATACCTAGGTGTCTGGTTAGACTGTAAACTCTCCTTCCAGACTCACATCAATCATCTCCAATCCAAAGTGAAATCTAGAATTGGCTTCCTATTTCGCAACAAAGCATCCTTCACTCATGCTGCCAAACATACCCTCGTAAAACTGACCATCCTACCAATCCTCGACTTCGGCGATGTCATTTACAAAATAGCCTCCAATACCCTACTCAACAAGCTGGATGCAGTCTATCACAGTGCCATCCGTTTTGTCACCAAAGCCCCATATACAACCCACCACTGCGATCTGTATGCTCACGTTGGCTGGCCTTCACTTCATAATCGTCGCCAAACACATTGGCTCCAGGTCATCTACAAGACCCTGCTAGGTAAAGTCCCCCCTTATCTCCGCTCACTGGTCACCAGAGCAGCACCCACCTGTAGCACGCGCTCCAGCAGGTATATCTCTCTGGTCACCCCTAAAGCCAACTCCTCCTTTGGTCGTCTCTCCTTCCAGTTCTCTGCTGCCAACGACTGGAACGAACTACAAAAATCTCTGAAATTGGAAACACTTATCTCCCTCACTAGCTTTAAGCACCAGCTGTCAGAGCAGCTCACAGATCACTGCACCTGTACATAGCCCATCTATAATTTAGCCCAAACTACTACCTCTTCCCCTACTGTATTTATTTATTTTATTTATTTTGCTCATTTGCACCATATTATTTATATTTGAACTTTCTTCAAACTACAAATCTACCATTCCAGTGTTTTTCTTGCTATACTTTATTTACTTTGCCACCATGGCATTTTTTTGCTTTTACCTCCCTTATCTCACATCATTTGCTCACATTGTATATAGTCTTATTTTTTTTCTACTGTATTATTGACTGTATGTTGTTTACTCCATGTGTAACTCTGTGTTGTTGTATGTTGTCGAACTGCTTTGCTTTATCTTGGCCAGGTCGCAATTGTAAATGAGAACTTGTTCTCAACTTGCCTACCTGGTTAAATAAAGGTGAAATAAATAAATAAATAAAAAATAAATAAAATAAAAAGTCAGGTGAGGAAGGGGGCCAGGTCATTATTCAGGCATCTTTAAGGCCCTTGCTGGCTAGCCAAGCAGTGGAGTACTTGGATGCATGTGATGGAGCATTGTCCTGCATAATGATCATGGAATGATCATCATCTAGAATGCTGAGGACTTCTTCCTGTGCCACTGTTTGACGAAAGAATCTTCCAGAAACTGGCAGTATGTTTGGGAGTCAAGAATCTTCTTGACCTTGGCCATGTCTCTGAGCACTTGACACCTTGTACTTCTGAACACTCCAGGTAGGTTGCAGTTCTGGAATACAGTGACACTGGAGGATAATGGGTTCCTGGTAGTTTGACGTTTAATTCTTCTCAAGTCTTTTGCAGTTAATTTGCACCGTTTCTTCCCCATGTGTTTTTTTTAGTTTAGCTGAAAGACATTTTACATTTTTGGTTTTTCAGTGTCAGTTAAATTTATTTTTTGGCCCATTTTACCTGAGGTAATGAGGCTGCCTAATAATTATGCACACCTTGATATAAGGTGTTATTCACTTTCACCACACCCTCCCTCATTACACAAATACATATCACCTGAAAATTATTAAATCCAATAAGCATTCAAGTTTATATGGTTTGGAGTTCGAAAATGTGAATAGAAACAATGATAAGATCAGAATACTCACTTGCCTAATAATTGTGCACACAGTGTATATATATGTGTGTATCTTTTCTCCTGTGAATAATGTTTTGTTTATTTAAATGTTTTTATTATTTGTTGAAATGTACATAACATAGAATATAGAACTATTCCAAAATACCAATCCAATCCCAGTATATACATATCAATTTCACGCCCTGACCATAGAGAGCCTTTTTATTCTCTATTTTGGTTAGCTCGGGGTGTGACTAGGGTGGGTAATCTAGGTTGTTTATTTCTATGTTGGTCTGGTATGGTTCCCAATCAGAGGCATCTGTTTTTCGTTGTCTCTGATTGGGGATCAAATTTAGGCAGCCATTTCCCCACTGTGTTTTGTGGGATCTTGTTTGTTTATGTGTAGTTGCCTGTGAGCACTTAATTTACTTCACGTTTCGTTCGTTCTTCATTGTTTTTGTGCATTTCATTTAATAAACATGTGGAACCCATATCACGCTGCGCTTTGGTCTGAATGTTCTTACGACGATTGTGACAGAAGATCCCACCAAACCAGGACCAAGCAGTGTGCCCAGGAGGAGAAGGTATCCTGGGCTTGGGAGGAGATCAAGGAGGAGAAGATATCCTGAACATGGGAGGAAATCATGGAGGGACACGAAAGCCTTCCTTGGAAGCAGACGCAAGAAGATAACGGAGGTAAGCGATGACGCCGAAGTTTGCGGCCACAACAAAAGCCCAAAAAACAGCCCCAAAATGTTTCTGGGGGGAGGGGCACACGGGGTGGTCGGCGGAGCCGAGGAGTGAACCGGAGCCAGTCTGGGAGAAGATGGAAAAATTGGAGGAGAGTGAATGAAGAGAGTCAGAGACCGTCAGTGAGTTGATGGAAAAATTGGAGGAGAGAGAAAGAAGAGAGTTGTTGTGTTGGTGTATGATGCACGACATTCGCCCTAAGGAGCGTGTTATCAGTTTGATGCCACCTGAGTCAGCTCTCCGTACTCCGTCCTAAGGAGCGTACTATCAGTCTGGTAAAATCTGTGCCGGCTCCACGCACTAGGTCTCCAGTACGCCTCCCCAGCCTCCCCAGCTCTCCGCACTCGCCTCGAGGAGCGTGTCATCTGTCCGGTACCTTGTGTACTGGCTCTACGCCCCAGGTCTTCAGTGCGCCTCCACAGCCCAGTACGTCCTGTGCCAGCTCCCCCCACCCACCCTGAAGAGCGTGTCACCAGTCCGGTGCAACCTGTGCCGGTCCCAGGCATCAGGCCTCCAGTGCGCCTTTGTCCGGGACGTCCTGTGCCTGCTCCACGCACTCGTCCTGAAGTGCGTGTCACCAGTCCGGTGCCCCCTGCACCGGCTCCACGCACTAGGCCTCCAGTGCGCATTCACAGTCCAGAGCTTCCGGTGACGGTTCACAGTCCAGAGCTTCCGGCGACGGTTCCCAGTCCAGAGCTTCCGACGACGGTCCCCGGTCCGGAGCTTCCGGCGATGGTCCTCGGTCTGGAACCTCCGGCGATGGTCCACTGTCCGGAACCTCCTGCGACGGTCCACGGTCTGGAACCTCCTGCGACGGTCCACGGTCCGGAACCTCAAGCGACGGTCCACGGTCCGGAACCTCCAGCGAGGGCCAACGGTCCAGAGCTTCCAGGCAAGGTGTCCAGTCCCGCTCCATGGCCGGCACAGCGTCCAACCCAGCTCCATGGCCGGAGCCGCCTTCTGCGCCGGTGCCCAGTCCAGCCGGTGCTTCTAATCAGAGTTGCGATTCATCTGCAATTCAGGGATGTAGCTTCACTGCTCTACCTTTATATGTGCAGGGGGCACCAGACTGGTGACACGCACTTCAGGACGAGTGTGTGGAGCAGGCACAGGACGTACTGGACTGAGGCGCACTGGAGGCCTGATGCGTGGGACCGGCACAGGTTGCAACGGACTGGTGACACGCTCTTCAGGGAGAGTGCGGGGAGCTGGCAGAGGGTGGGTAATCTAGGTTGTTTATTTCTATGTTGGCCTGGTATGGTTCCCAATCGGAGGCAGCTGTTTTTTGTTGTCTCTGATTGGGGATCATATTTAGGCAGCCATTTCCCCACTGTGTTTTGTGGGATCTTGTATGTTTATGTGTAGTTGCCTGTGAGCACTTCATTTACTTCACGTTTCGTTCGTTCAGCTTTTAATACAACTACAGCGCCTAATACAACAACAGCAGCTCATACTACAACAGTTATAGCTCCTAATACAACAACTAAAGCTCCTACTATGGCAACCACATCTCCTGATACAACAACTACAGAGCCTAATTCAACAACTACTGCTCCTATTATGGCAACCACAGCTCCAAATACAACAACCACAGTGCCTAATACAACACCTACAGCTCCTAATACAACAACTACAGCTCCTGATACAACAACTGCAGCTCCTAATAAAACAACTGCAGCTCCTAATACAACAACTACAGCTCCTAACAAAAAACACAGCTCTTAATACAGCAACCACAGCTCATAATACAACTACTGATCCTAATACAACAACTAAAGATCCAACTACAACAACCAGAGCTCCAAATACAACAACTACAGCTCCAACTACAAAAACTATGTCTCCTAATACAACAACTACAGCTACTAAAACAACAAATACAGCACCTAATAGAATAACTTCTGCTCCTTCTACAACAACTACAGCTCCTAATACAACAACTACAGATCCTACTACATCAATTACTGCTCCTACTATAACAGCTGCTGCTCCTACTACAACTACTACTGCTCCTACTACAACAATGACAGCTCCTACTACAACTACTACTGCTCTACAACATCAAATTGTGTACCCATACCAAACAGCTGTGAACAGCACAACTATGGCTCCTACTGCTACATCTGCTACTCCTAGTTCTACTACTATGACTCCTAATACGTCAACAACTCCAACTACTACTACTGGTCCAACTCCTCTTAGACTTCCGGTAATGTCCTCAGACACAAGTATAAATACATAATGCTTGTACTATTTTAACTCCATTTAGCAGACATTGTTGAGTGTTGCGCTAATTCCATCATGACTTACAGGAGACATGGCTGCCAACATGTAGCAAAACTCAGCAATAGAGTCTAATGACAAGAGCAGCAGATTACACAGATTGGCTGGTGGGGTCTCTTGTCATTCAACAGTCATTTTTCAAAGCGGTTTTTAAACCTGATCATCATGATCCAATACAGCAAATATAACAAAGTACTTAATACAAATATAGACATTTTCTTCTCTTTCTACAGACATACATACAACATTGTATAAGGTAACATAAAGTCTAAAATGTTGAATTACCCACAATCCACTAACGTCACATGACAAGTTATTGTGACAACCTTTCTGAAAATGAAATAGCTTTAAAACCTTTTCGATGTCAAATCCCCTAAATTGGAGACTTGTAACAGTTGACCCGTTCCAAACGCCACTTTTGTGAGCACAGTTCTCTATGAACAATGATATGACATGCAAACTTTGTTCTGCTCACTGATTGGACACTGTATAGTAAGTTGTATGAAATAAGATTGAGTCTATCTCTTGCGTTGGAACTAAGTTGCAAGCAATTTTTTGGTTACGTGACTGTCACGTAGAGTAGGCCAGAAGGCTAAACTGGAAAACCTAACCTCTATAAAAAATTAAAAGATGGCGGAGCCGCAAAAGTTCTTCTGTGCAAAGGTGTTTATTTACATAGTGATTCCGGAACAAAAACAACAGTACTGCCATCAAACGTATACCTTATTTAAAAACAAAGCTGCCCCACCCACAGCTCAATGAACTGAAAGAGAGGCTCCTTTTGTAGGGGTAGCCCCTCCCCTCAGAACAATTAACACTAATTAATTAAGCAATTACCTATTCAACCTACAGATTCCATTTATCTAAACATACCAAAATATATACATTGCAACACGTTTATGAAACATCACAATATAACATTTACAAAATTACATCACTACTGACAGTGTCTTCCAATATGCCCATTTACATTAACCTCTTACATCTAGATGTCCGCTAGCGGAACGTCTGCTCCAATATCCAATGATGGGCGTGGCGCGAAATACAAATTCCTCTAAAATGCGAAAACTTCCATTTTTCAAACATATGACTATTTTACAGCTATTTAAAGACAAGACTCTCGTTAATCTAACCACACTGTCCGATTTCAAAAAGGCTTTACAGCGAAAGCAAAACATTAGATTATGTCAGCAGAGTACCCAGCCAGAAATAATCAGACACCCATTTTTCAAGCTAGCATATAATGTCACAAAAACCCAGAAGACAGCTAAATGCAGCACTAACCTTTGATGATCTTCATCAGATGACACACCTAGGACATTATGTTATACAATACATGGATGTCTGTTCAATCAAGTTCATATTTATATCAAAAAACAGCTTTTTACATTAGCATGTGACATTCAGAACTAGCAAACCCCCCGCAAACTTCCGGGGAATTTACTAAAAATTTACTAAATTACTCACGATAAACGTTCACAAAAAGCATAACAATTATTTTAAAAATTATAGATACAGAACTCCTCTATGCACTCAATATGTCCGATTTTAAAATAGCTTTTCGGATGAAGCACATTTTGCAATATTCTAAGTACATAGCCCAGCCATCACGGGCTAGCTATTTAGACACCCACCCAGTTTAGCCTTCACCAAAATCACATTTCCTATTAGAAAAGTTTGATTACCTTTCCTGTTCTTCGTCAGAATGCACTCCCAGGACTTCTACTTCAATAACAAATGTAGGTTTGGTCCAAAATAATCCATAGTTATGTTCCAACAGCGACATTTTGTTCGTGCGTTCTAGACACTATCCCAATGGTAAATAACGGTCGTGCGCAAGGCGCATTTCGTGACAAAAGATTTCTAAATATTTCATTACCGTACTTCGAAGCATGTCAACCGCTGTTTAAAATCAATTTTTATGCCATTTTTCTCGTAAAAAAGCGATAATATTCCGACCGGGAATCTGCAATTAGGTAAACAGACGAAAGAAAATACAGCATGGGGTCGACTCGGGCACGCGCCTAAGCCCTTTGTCCTCTGATCGGCCACTTGGCAAAGGCGATAATGTGTTTCAGTCTGGGGCTGCCTCGATATCGTTCAGCTTTTTCCCGGGCTCTGAGAGCCTATGGGAGCCGTAGGAAGTGTCACGTTACAGCTAAGATCCTCACTCTTCAATAAACAGAGACAAGAAGAATGACACCTTGTCAGACAGGCCACTTCCTGCATGAAATCTTCTCAGGTTTTTGCCTGCCATATGAGTTCTGTTATACTCACAGACACCATTCAAACAGTTTTAGAAACTTTGGGGTGTTTTCTATGCAAAGCCAATAATTATATGCATATTCTAGTTACTGGGCAGGAGTAGTAACCAGATTAAATCGGGTACGTTTTTTATCCGGCCGTGTAAATACTGCCCCATTGCCCTAACAGGTTAACGTAAAATTGCGATAATATTCCAACCGGACAATAGCATATTCATTCAAGAAGAAAAAGAAGGAATGGCACACTCGCGTGACCGCGCATATCCAATCCCTTTGTTGCCAGGCAGTCCACTCAGTAACTGAGCTCCTATTATCTGCCATGTGACAGGAGAATGCTCAAACCACTTTCTGAAGGCTGTTGACAGCCAATGGAAGCCTTAGGAAGTGCAACGTCACCCCACAGACACTGTAGTTTCGATAGAGAATCAAAAGAAGAACTACAATTCTCAGACTTCCCACTTCCTGCTTGGATTTTTCTCAGGATTTGGCCTGCCATATGAGTTCTGTTATACTCACAGACACCATTCAAACAGTTTTAGAAACTTCAGAGTGTTTGCTATCAGAATCTACTAATATGCATATTCTAGTTTCTGGGCCAGAGTAGTAACCTGTTTAAATTGGGTATGTTTTTCATCCGGCCGTGAAAATACTGCCCCCTACACCCCAACAGGTTAATATATTTGAATTGGTCTGTGAAATTGAAGGCTTCTGTCTATTTGAGCTCATCAGTCTGTGTTGGTAATCCTGTCGAACACAGGTTTTAAAAAATTATATTATGTAGTTGAGCTGCTTACGTGTTGCTCTCCACTTTCTGGAGGATCAAGTTCTCTCCAGTCCAGTGTGTTTTGTTCCTGCTCCCCGCACTTGCCCTGAGGTGGCGCCACCTGTGCCAGCCCCAAGCATCAGGCCTCCAGTGCACCTACCCAGTCCGGTGTGTCCTGTTCCTGCTCCCCGCACTCGCCCTGAGGTGCGTGTTACCAGTCTGGCGCCACCTGTGCCAGCCCCACGCATCAGGCCTCCAGGGCGCCTGCCCAGTCCGGTGTGTCCTGTTCCTGCTCCCCACACTCGCCCTGAGGTGGGCCTACAGTCCAGATCCTCCTGAGACGGCCTACAGTCCGGAACCTTCTGAGAGAGCGTACAGTCCGGAACCTTCTGAGAGAGCATACAGTCCGGAACCTTCTGAGAGAGCCTACAGTCCAGAGCCTCCAGTGACATCCTCCAGTCCGGAGCCTCCAGCGACGTTCTGCAGTCTGGAGTCTCCAGCGACGGTCTGCAGTCCGGAGTCCAGAACCTCCAGCGGCGGTCTGCAGTCCAGAACCTCCGGCGGCGGTCTGCAGTCCAGAACCTCTGGTGATGATCCACGGTCCGGTGACACAAAAGGGGGATCAGCGGGCGGAGCGGGGGCTACGCCCCGAACCAGAGCCGCCTCCTCTGCTGGAGGATCCGCGGGATGAGAACGTTCTTCGTCCTGCACCAGAGCCGCCACCGACATTAGTCACCCACCCTAACACTCCCTTTAAAAAAAAAAAAATGTTAGGTTTGCGTTTGGAGTCCGCACATTTTGTTCTATGCTGTAGTCTGGCATATTTATTTAAATATATGTGTATATTTTCTCCTGTCAATAATGTTTTATTTTGTGTGTATATATAAATAGATATATTTTTTTATCAATCAATCAATCAAATTTTATTTATAAACCCTTTTCATATCAGCTGATGTCACAAAGTGCTATACAGAAACCCAGCCTAAAACCCCAAACAGCAAGCAATGTAGATGTAGAAGCACGTTGGCTAGGAAAAATAACCTAGGAAGAAACCAAGAGAGGGTCTTCTTCTGGGTGGAGATTATAACAATACGTGGCCAAGATGTTCAAACGTTTATAGATGACCATTAGGGTCAACTAATAATAATCTTAGTGGTTGTAGAGGGTGCAACAGGTCAGCACCTCAGGAGTAAATGTCAGTTGGCTTTTCATAGCCTATCATTCAGAGTTAGATAGCAGGTGCGGTAGAGAGAGAGTCAAAATCAGCAGGTCCGGGACAAGGTAGCACGTCCGGTGAACAGGTCAGGGTTCCATAGCCGCAGGCAGAACAGTTGACCAGGTGGACTGGGGACAGCAAGGAGTCATCAGGCCAGGTAGTCCTGAGGCATGGTCCCAGGGCTCAGGTCCTCTGGGAGGGGAGGGGAGGGAGAGGGAGAGAATTAGAGGGAGCATAGCTAAATTCACACAGGACACCAGATAAGACAGGTGAAATACTCCAGATATAACAGACTGACCCTAGCCCCCCGACATAAACTATTACAACATAAAGGCTAAGACAGAAATGTACCTAACATGCAGTATAAAACTATTCCAATTTACCAATCCAATCACTGTATATATTTATCAATGTTAATGTTAAAACTGTAATGAATGTTTCTGTGTCATGCAAAGATGATTTAAAAGGATGTTTATTATTATTATTTTTTAAATGTGCCTAACATACAGTATAAAACTATTCCAATATACAAATCCAATCCCAGTATATATTTGTCAATGCTAATGCTAAAACTGTATTGAATGTTTTTGTGTCCTAAAAGATGATTTATAGGGATGTTTCACATCTCATTCATGAGTTACGGCCTAACCTGTTGTCATTTGTGGTAAACTATGTCATAAATTGATATGAAGTATCCATTTGAGCAGCAAACTAAGGCAGTTGATTAACAACGGTTCATGCCTGAAGCCCTTTGTGCCCGCTCCCATAGCCTATAATTGTGTATTTCTTTGCCTGCATTTACACAGACAGCCCAATATGATATTTTTTCATTAATTTGACTTTTAACCAATCAAATCAGCTTTGAAAAAGAGGTGATGTGAGAAGATCTAATGCGATTGGTCAAAAGACCATTTAGTGAACAAAAGATCACAATTGGGCTTCCTTTGGAAACGCAGAGTTTGTGATGGTAATACATATACAGGTAGACCATAGAAGCTACGTCCCTGATTGGCAGATTGGCTGATTAGAAGCACCTGCTGCTCACCGGTTACTCACCTGTCTTCCCTATAATCAATACTGTTTCTGATTTAAAAAGTTGCGAACCTACACACTGTAGAATCTCACACAAATTATCAATGAACCTACCAGGTACAACCCCAAATCCATAAACACGGGCACCCTCATAGAAATAATCCTAACTAACTCACCCTCCAAATACATCTCTGCTGTTTTCAACCAAGATATCAGCGATCACTGCCTCATTGCCTGCATCCGTAATGGGTCTGCGGTCAAACGACCACCCCTCATCACTGTCAAACGCTCCCTAAAACACTTCAGCGAAAAGGCCTTTCTAATCGACCTGGACGGGGTATCCTGGAATAACATTGACCTCATTCCGTCAGTAGAGGGTGCCTGGTTATTCTTTAAAAGTGCCTTCCTCACCATCTTAAATAAGCATGCTCCACTCAAAAAATTAAGAACCAGGAATAGATATAGCCCTTGGTTCACTCCAGACCTGTCTGCCCTTGACCAGCACAAAAACATCCTGTGGCATTCTGCATTAGCATCGAATAGCCCATGTGATATGCAACTTTTCAGTGAAGTTAGGAACAAATATACACAGGCAGTTAGGAAAGCTAAGTCCAGCTTTTTCAAACAGAAATTTGCATCCTGTAGTACAAACTCAAAAAGGTTCTAGGACACTGTAAAGTCCATGGAGAATAAGAGCACCTCCTCCCAGCTGCCCACTGCACTGAGGCTAGGAAACAATGTCACTACCGATAAATCCACAATAATTGAGAATTTCAATAAGCAGTCTCTATGGTTGTGCCACAGGATTCAATTCTCGGGCCGACTCTCTTCTCTGTATACATCAATGATGTCGCTCTCGCTGCTGGTGATTCTCTGATCCACCTCTACGCAGACGACACCATTCTGTATACCTCTGGCCCTTCGTTGGACACTGTGTTAACTAACCTCCAGATGAGCCATACAACTCACCTTCCGTGGCCTCCAACTGCTCTTAAATGCAAGTAAAACGAAATGCATGCGCTTCAACCGATCGCTGCCCGCACCTGCCCGCCCGTCCAGCCTCACTACGCTGGACGGTTCTGACTTAGAATATGTGGACAACTACAAATACCTAGGTGTCTGGTTAGACTGTAAACTCTCCTTCCAGTCTCTCATTAAACATCTCCAATCCAAAATTAAATCTTGAATCAGCTTCCTATTTCGCAACAAAGCATCCTTCACTTATGCCGCCAAACATACCCTCGTAAAACTGACCATCCTACCGATCCTAGACTTCAGCGATGTCATTTACAAAATAGCCTCCAACACTCTACTCAACAAATTGGATGCAGTCTACCACAGTGCCCTCCGTTTTGTCACCAAAGCCCCATATGCTACCCACCACTGCGACCTGTATGCTCTTGTTGGCTGGCCCTCGCTTTTTACTCGTCGCCAAACCCACTGGCTCCAGGTCATCTACAAGTCTCTGCTAGGTAAAGCCCCGCCTTATCTCAGCTCACTGGTCACCATAGCAGCACCTACCTGTAGCACGTGCTCCAGCAGGTATATCTCACTCTTCACCCCCAAAGCCAATTTTTCCTTTGGCCGCCTCTCCTTCCAGTTCTCTGCTGCCAATGACTGGAACGAACTGCAAAAATCTCTGAAACTGGAGACTCTTACCTCCCTTACTAACTTTAACCTCTCTGGGGTATGTGGGATGCTAGCGTTGTTTTGCTCGATAAAGTTTATATTTATATCCAAAAACCCCATTTTACATTGGCCCGTAATGTTCAGAAATGTTTTTCATCCAAAAACTTCTGGTGAATGAGCACGGCAATTTATAGAAATACTCATCATAAACGTTGATAAAATATTAAACTGTTATTCAAAGAATTATAGATAAACATCTCTTTAATGCAACCGTTGTGACAGATTTCAAAAAAGCTTCACGTGGAAAGTACACTTTGCAATAATCTGAGTACAGCGCTCAGAAAAAACAGCAGGCAATACAGATACCCGCCATTTTGGAGTCATCTAAATTCATAAATAGCATTATAAATATTCACTTACCTTTGATGATCTTCATCAGAATGCACTCCCAGGAATCTCAGGTTCACAATCAATTTTGTTTTGTTCGATAAAGTCCATAATTTATGTTCAAATACCTTCTTTTTGTTAACGCGTTCAGTAAGCTACTCCAAATGTAGGAAGCGCGCCGAAAATTTCACGACGAAAAGTCAAAAAAAGTTATATTTACATTCGTAGAAACATGTCAAACGATGTATAGCATCAATCTTTAGGGCCTTTTTAACATAAATCTTCAATAATATTCCAACCGGACGATTCCAATGTCTTCAAAAATGTAATGGAACACAGCTACCACTCACGTGAATGCGCAACACTGAACTCATGTCATTCTCTCAGTCATCTGACTCCAGGCCCTCTTGTTCGCTCTCTGTTCACTGTAGAAGCCTAAAACAACGTTCTAAAGACTGTTGACATCTAGTGGAAGCCTTAGGAAGTGCAAAATGAACCCTAAGTCACTGTATAGGCAATAGGCAATCACTTGAAAAAACTACAACCCTCAGATTTCCCACTTCCTGCTTTGGATGTTTCTCAGGTTTTTGCCTGCCATATGAGTTCTGTTATACTCACAGACATCATTCAAACAGTTTTAGAAACTTCAGAGTGTTTTCTATCCAAATTCTATCCTACTAATAATATGCATATCCTACCTTCTGAGCCTGAGTAGCAAGCAGTTTAATTTGGGCACGCCTTTCATCCGGACGTCAAAATACTGCCCCCTACCCTTGAGAAGTTAAACACCGGCTGTCAAAGCAGCTCACAGATCACTGCACCTGTACATAGCTCATCTGTAAATAACGCATCCAATCTACCTCATCCCCATACTGTATTTATTTATATATCTTGCTCCTTTGCACCCCAGTATCTCTACTTGCAAATTTGTCTTCTGCACATCATACCATTCCAGTGTTTAATTGCCATATAGTAATTACTTTGCTACCATGGCCTATTTTTTGCCTTACCTCTCTTATCCTACTTCATTTGCACATGCTGTATATAGATTTTTCTACTACATTATTGATTGTGTCATGACGTTGTATTAGTTAATGTGACGACTGTTGCTCATCGAATGATTAACTGTTTATAATTGCGTGATTAAATGAATCAAGCAATGAATCAAGCAATTATTAACTCATTAACCTGGGGCACCATGGGAACATTTGTTTTATTGAGTTTCTATTTCCCAAATGAACTGAAAGAATATCAGAATATCGATTTTACAACAGTCACTAAATTAATCCATTTCCTCCAATGTCTCATATCTGAACGTCGCATAATCCGGGAATCTGCACGAACCCGGGCTCCACCAATGAGTTTACCACACCAATCTTAGTTGAGTATTTATTTACTAACAAGCTAAAATGATGATAAAAATACACATACACAAAACACAGTCTAGGCTATTGATTAGGACTTAGCATAACGGGCCAACACACTATGGCGCGTGTTACCAAAAATGGGGATTTAAAAGAGAGAGAAACAAAGAAAGTACACGAGAGAAATATACATTTGGGTTCATTTGTCAGCTATGCTTATTTAAACCTAGCCTTGCCCCAAACTGCCGCTCTTATGGGTCAGAATATAATGATGTAATTACGTGATGGAGATCTCAGAGGGGCGTCCCGCGTGGCTCGTTTAGGCTTCTCAAGGACGCACTGCTCCGACGCAACTCTCTGATTGTCCTCACGATGTCAATGTCCTTCTTCGCTTGGTGGTCTGATTTCTTCCCTTTTCTCTGTGGTGTCGTCTGAGGACATACAGCTCTGTAGCTCAGAGCTCACAGCGTAGGAATGGAATAGCGTAGATACCACGATTCGATGAAGAGTGGAGGCTAGGTGGTTCGGCTTGAATTCACCCGCTTAGACACAGCTACTCATCCATAGCTTGAGTAGAAAAAGATTCCTTTGTCTTCAAACTTTGTGTTGCGTTTTGGGGTTCGTTGACCATTCAGACTGTGGCTGCAGCCTGGGGTCAGTAGTCTGATATGTAAATTCTTCACTCCCCTGTCTTACAGCTTCTGGTCAGAAGTGGACGTAACCACCTTTAGGGCAATTCTCTGGGCGTACCAAGTTAAGAGCAAGGCCTAGATTTTACTCAAATCCAATTTTAGACACTTACTTCACATCTCATCTTTACCAAAACATTCTCTTTGATTTGGATATTTTCCACACAACGTACAATGTATAAACATCAGGCATATACTGGGAAAACTCTTAAAGGTACAATGTTTTCATAATAACGTCATCTGTTAATATTTAATAATAAAACAAAAATGACATACATTTTCATATTCCATCTATCGTTATAACCACCATTGTGGCTGACGGAAACCATTGTTCCAAAGTCCCTTTATTGCATGTTTAATGTTCTGAGGCCAGTTCTCCATAGTGAGGACAAAGGAATTTCTCTGTGGCCTAAGACTATCATGGGCGTGAGGGGTCATAAAACCCCCACATCCTCATACTCTAGATCTCTCCTCTGTTGGGGGTTGAGAGATAATCTGTAGGTTTGTGGTCTCCTGTAACCTGACCTGATCAGGACAGTCATGACAATTGTATGTTTGTTTATTCCATGTGTAACTCTGTGTTGTTGTATGAGTCGAACTGCTTTGCTTTATCTTGACCAGGTCACAGTTGCAAATGAGAACTTGTTCTTAACCAGCCTACCTGGTTAAATAAAGGTGGAAAAAAAGAAAAAAAGAAGGCTGTTTAGCCGAATCATATGTGTATGCTATCCTGATGTAGTAAAAAATAAGTACAATATATACAAATTAAGTATGCTTTATGTGATATTTTTTGTGAAAAGGTATAAAAATAAGCTTTTCTGTTAATATTTTTATGAATGGAGATAGAAGTAAATTTGAAAATCTGCTTCATGACTTTGTAGAATAGTATACACAGGGTAGCTAAGAGGTGGGAATGAGGAGGATCCATGGTTGTAGAAAGACAGTACTTGATTTATAGTAGATGCAGGATTTCAGCAAACATGATGTGGCTTGAACAAAAGTTTACATTAAATTATAGCCATTTAGCAGACTTTCTTATACAGAACAACTAGATTTAAGTGTCACGTCCTGACCAGTAAAGGGGGTTATTTGTTATTGTAGTTTGGTCAGGGCTTGGCAGGGGGTGTTTGTTTTATGTGTTTCGGGGTTTTTGGTTTATGTTCTATGTTAGTATATTGCTATGTTTGTTCAAGAAGGCACCGAGCTATGCGGAAATGCGCACTGTATTGCCCAGACGCAGTCAAAGCCCAGTGCGGTCGATACCAGTTCCCCGCAAGTGCCGTGCTAGAGTGGGCATCCAGCCATAGGAGAAGTGCGCCGGCTCAGCACATCTCCTAGGCCCAGGCTACCCTGCGCCTGCTCTACGCACGGCAGCCATCAGTCCTCAGCAAAGTCCAGTTCGCCCTGTGCCAGTATTGTCAGTGTACCTTACAGGACTGTTTTTCGTCTTTTGTTTAGTATAAGTGTTTTTGTTTTTGTTTTTTTCAATTAAAGAAGATGAGCATACATATACCCACTGCGTTTTGGTCCACTCACTACGACGCTTATGACATTAAGTGCCTTGCCTAATTGAGGACACATCAACAGATTCTTCACCTCGTCAGATCAGGGATTCAAACCAGCAACCTTTTAGTTACTGGCTCAACGCTCTTAACCGCTAGGCTACCTGCTGCCCTAGTTGAGCCCGTGTCAGATTTTACGTGTATATTACAGTATGTTAGATGTTGTCGGTTTCAGTGTCAAAAGATGAAATAAAAATATGCCCATGAAAGATAATAAAACATGCATTGTAAATAAAAGTTCATTTTTATTGTGTAATGCAAATATTTAATTTAAAAGGGTAGTCAGGTAGAACAGTTCACCATCCAGTGGCTTCATCATAGTACACATACATAAACAATACACACACACACACTAATTGGTCTTTTGATCAGCTCTGAAAAAGAAATGTTATTGTTCAAAAGACAAATTATTGGTAAAAGTATAAGAACTTGTCTGCCTGTCTAAATGCAGCCCTTGTGACTTCATCTACGGCCCACTGGGCAAACACTGGTTTAATCAACGTTTCCATGTTATTTCAACGAAATTACTTTGAACCGACATGGAATACAGTAGATGTTGAATTGACGTCTGTCCCAAGTGTGGGGTATGTGTGTGGAGTCTCTCATCACTATACAATATTTACACACAAAGTCACACTCTCACTCACACACATCCACCAAGAAACACAGACTAACATGAACTTCATAACAGGACATCAGCAAATACAGAATTATAAAACAACTTCCTCTGTCACAAATAAATTAGTTACATGTAGGGGATGACATGGGGGTATACAGTACAAATATGGAGGATCTGTTTTTACACCCAGCTGTTATTTCTTAATGGGACATTTCATCTTCGTCATCTCCAGCAACACTCCAACATCAACGTATATTAAAATGGCTGGTTTCTATGTTTTGTATTCAACAAGATAGAAGAAGGTAAGTGGTGATGGAGATGATGAATGTGAAGTTGAATTTATACCTTTTTCCTTTAAATGGTATTGTCTATCAACACAATATGTTAGTACTTGGCCTTGTATCACTGGGTCCATTCTGTTAGTTAATGTCTTACTACCCTCAACTAGGTGTTTCATTGAGTATGTGGAAAAACATGATTGCATATATAAGCATATAACTTCAGATCTGACATGATCCTTTGTTCTGGTACCAGATTGAGTCCAGAATTGCACCCTATTCCCTACATAGTGGAAGTACAGTAGTATTTAGGGAATGGGGTGCCATTTAGGGACGCAGCCTGGCCAAGGTGAGTAAAGGAAAGGAGGCAGGATTCCTGAGTGCATGGTGCTTCATCTTCAGACCTTACAGCATCATCATACCTAGTACACCTAGCAGGATCAGAAGAGCTATGGAAAGAGAAAGAGAGAGAGAGAGAGAGAGAGAGAGAGAGAGAGAGAGAGAGGAGGGGAAATGATATAGCCTTTCACATTGGTTGTCTACTCTAAGTAATATGGGATTATATTAGTTACTACGGTAACACTTTATAACAACTTCCATGAATTACAACATTATAAATAGTCATACACATTTATAAATGCATAATAAATAATATATTATTTATTTATAAATTGCTTTTAAGGATTATAAATGAATAATGAAATACTTCTTTATAAATAGTTTAATAATACTCAATCATGTTATCAGTTATTATTATAAAGTGTTAGTGGTGCTTCTTATGTGGTTATTACCTTGAGCCAGGGTGTGCTGCAGGCCAAAGGTGTGGCTGGAGGGAGCAGCAGAAGTGGTGTTCTGGTTCAAAGAGTTGGTCACAGTAGTGTTGTAGATGGTCAGGTCCACCAATCTATCACTTAACAGGACAACAGTGGAATTAACCAGTGTTCCTGAGGGAGGAGAACAAGGAGAGAGAGAGAGTTAGAGAAAGACAGACCCCTATATGCTGATCTGAGGTCAGTTTAGCATTTCCTCCAGTAATTGTTAAGGTGAGGATAGGGGTAGAGGGAGCTGATCCTAGATATGTACCTATGGGAAACTTCACCAGGACCGTGTTTGGAAGAGTGCCTCACCGTTATTGATTGACCCTTTTAAGATGGAGAAGAAGAAACTGGTGGAGGAGCCCCGGGTGCCCGTGGTCACCGTAGCGTTGGGGACAGTAGCATTGAAGGTGCACTGGATGATCTTATCGTTGACTGAGCCCTTCACAGAGTCCACACAATGGTATTAACCACAATGAACATTAGTCAAATGTCAGTAGGCCTACACTGTAGTATTAGTCAGGTACATTGTTATTCTCCCAGGCACTGTCCCAAATGGCACCCAAGTGTATATGCAGGGAATAAGAGTCAGAATTGAGGTCAAATCCAACTTCAATAACCACCCAGAAAATATGGAATTAATATGGAATACTCATACTTTTGCTCTCAATATCTTGTCCAACTCATAAAACTCATTGATTGAATATAGTTGACTTCCTGAATTTGCCTGGAATTAAACCACACCCTGAAAATTATTCCAGAAAGTCACAAATTAAACACTGTGATCTGATTGGTCCAACTCACCGTGTTGTTGATGGCCAGATGTTCCTTGTCAAGGACAGTGGTGAAGAATTTCACACTGCCGCTGTTGTTGGCGCACACATAGATGGTGGCATTACCATCCTGTAGAGGAGAGAGAGGATGAATTCAAATAAATAATCATTTAAAAAGTATTCATTTTGGCCATTTCTTCCCAATTCATGAATAAAATGTCAATGTCAATAACCCAACACCAACTCCCTTGTCCTGGGTATGGTAACATGTATACTAATTCTAAAGGCAGGTTTCCATACCAGTGTGGAGGTTGTGGACAAGCCTACAGCGATGTAGCCGCTGGACATTCCTCGTAGCTGGAAGGAGAAAGTCTGTCCCGAGATCTGATTGGTGGATGCGAAGAAACAGGAACCAGCCACGGCCGGATCACAGTTTTCCGGCTCAGCTGCACAGAGCTTAGTCTTTCCACATTCTCTCCTTGAGATGTTATCCTGTGTCTGAAGAGTTCATCATTAGTTGCTGTCATGGTTGTCATTCTTTTGGAAATAGTGTAGCATATGAGTGCAAATGAAACTCCCAAACAGGCACTTTGCTAAATCTGCCTTCAGTTTCCATGGCAGTGTGTGAGGTTTATCATTGAGATCCTTCAAATTCACTTCAAGTAAAGTTTGATTTCAGAGAGAGAGAGAGAGCGAGAAAGAGAGAGGAAAGAAAGAGATACATTTAGAGAGGGAAGTAGTGATAATTAGCTGAAAGGAAAAACTGAGAGAGTGAGAAGAAATGTGTTGTTCCTTTTTCTAGTCAGAGACTGTGAGACCGAGTGAGACATGTATAGCCTAGGCAACTCACCGTGACAGCTGTGACAGGTACCACTGTCGTCTGTGTTGTGTTGGGTGCCATAGTACCATTGGTTGTGATATTTACGCCTGGGGAATATGTTGTGCTAAGGGTTGTTGTTATGTTGAGTCCTGTAGTAGAAGCATTAGCTGCCATTGTGACGTTCAGGGCCATTGTGGAGTTCTGGGCCATTGTGGAGTTTTGGGCCATTGTGGAGTTCTGGGCCTGGGCTCCCATCGCCATGTACGCCATTACCATGACGACTGCGAACATCAGTCTGCTGCTATTGTCCATTCCTGATAGAGTAACAGAGATCCAGATGGTTAGGATATACTCCTCTACTACTATTAATAATAATAATAATGAAGTATTTGTTAAAGACGAATACAATTAAATATTTACAAATGTAATCATCAACAGTCAGCTTATGCTTCATATATAGGCTCACACATGTTGTCGATGATACAAGCTTATTTCAAAAGCTTTGAGTTGTATCAATGGGAATATGAAACTATCATTCCAGCGTGAATAAATACATAAACATACCAGTAAATAAACATAATCCTACCATTATTGTGGTAATTGGTCATTCATTCATGGTTGTGTATTAGACAACAAAACACTGCATAGTGAATGGGTAACACTGTTGAATTAAAATAGACCAGCATTTTTTTTAAATTATTAATTAGCAGTGGTGTAAAGTACTTAAATACAACTAGTTTAAAATACTAATTAAGACGTTTTGCGGGGAATCTGTACTTTATTATTTATATTTTTCACAACTTTTACTTCACTAGCCTAAATTCCTAAATAAAATAATGTTATTTTTACTCCATACATTTTCCCTGACACCCAAAAGTACTCGTTACATTTTGAATGCTTAGCAGGACATGAAAATGATCCAATTCACACACTTATCAAGAGAACATTCCTTGTCGTTCCTACTGCCTCTGATCTGGCGGACTCACAAAACACAAATGTTTCGTTTGTAAATTATGTCTGAGTGTTGGAGTGTGCCCCTGGCTATCCACAAATAAATAAATAAAACAAGACAATTTTACCATCTGGTTTGCTTAAAATAAGGAATTTGATATTATTTTACTCAAGTAGTTTTACTGGGTGACTATTCTATTAAGGTATCTTTACTTTCTGTCAAATATGTCAATTGGGTACTTTTTCCACCACTGTTAATTAGTATATCCCTTAATTAAATTAAATCATGAGACAAAAACCAACGTCCGTATTCCAAAAAGTGTATAATTTATGATCTGATAGTGTAGGCTAACCATTAATCAAGCCAATAGCTGAAAATAATAAACAGCCACTATGTCATTGTTGAAAATGCCATCATGCAGTGAAACGTACAAAAACAACGTTAAAAACAAATACATCGACTTTTTTTATATACACATCATCAGACAAAATAGATGGAAACGTTACCTGTAATTTCGTGACTTGGAAGGTTTCTTGAAGGAAAAAAGCGTCGTGGTTCTCCTTGAACAAGTTGTCCTTGCCGTGATTGTAAGGTGAGCCAGAGGAGATGCTCTCAACAAGTGTCTTTGTGTCGATGTCACATCTGAGCTCTCTCTCGCTATTTAAAACAGCACTCGCGAGGGGAGGGACAAAATATGGAGAAACCTGCCTCTCCTCCGTTCTTGGGGGGTGTTCACAATAGCATGCAGGTACGTGTGACACCATAGGCTTCCCGGGGGAGGGGTGAACTGGCGACGACACTCAATGGAAAGAATGACAATAGATTGTGTCCAGTCACTGCGGCCTTTTCCCAAAGACCCGTCTTCCTGGATCCAATTTCTTCCATTCACTTATATCTGTATTAAATATGCTGGCGACTACAGGCAAGACTATTTGCATAGAAAAGGAACTAAATATAATTTAGGACCAAATATAAACCACATTCAAAGCCAAACGACATTTAATAATTTTATGTTGACTTATTCTGTGATTCATCCCGGGCCATTACATGGTGTCATTCACACCTGTCCAACTCAAGTAACACTTTATTCTTTCTCTGTTTGTTTGATCTAGCTGAGTTGAGCCTCACACAGTGGATGGAGGGCAGGCAGTCTTTTGAATTCAATCTTGATTGCGTCAAGTTGCCCAAAGGGTTAGAGACCAGTTTTGGTGAATTAAAAAAAAGATGACATACTAGCTGTAGTTAAAATTGAAAAATGTTTCTGGGGATGACAGAAGTTTAAGATATGGATGTCCTATTTTCATTAACTAGCCAGATAAAGAAAGTGCAATATTATGAACCCAATAGTGTGTGTATTATGAAATGCTAAATATTTGTAAAATGTATGTAGTATAATTATTCCATACTGTCATGGATTATATTGCCCCACCCTAGTGTTGTAAGGGAAAGGGAGTGTTGATTCACTGGCTGTTGTAATGGAGAGAAGGTGAGGTTGTCAGGACATAGCCATTAACAACGAAAGGTCACTGTTACAGAAAATGGAGCCGATAACGGCAATGGGATTGATTGTCAGTAACACACGCGCATGGACGCACGCACACATACACACACACAGACACACAGACACAAATACAACACAGTACTATTTTTTAAAGGGACAGTGCACATTAATAGTCATTTCTGTAAAAGTGCTTGTTTTAGTCAGACGGCTAATTTTCAACTGCAGTCCATGGGCAGATTATTAAAAACATCTAAATGACAATACAGACAATGAGCACATGCATACATACATGCTTACAAACTAACTAATGTTCACACAGACATATTATGACTTTTAATCTGCTATTGTGACATTAGTCGTGTTACTTGTACAGGCTCACAAAAATACTGATGCGTATATAGACATACCGTAGTGTAATCAAACTCACCACAGGCCATGCACATAAACACAGGCAAACAACAACACACACACACACATGACTACTTCCTGACTAAGTAGTGTGTTATTAAATGTGATGGTATGACTGATAAACTGTGATGGTATGACTGATAAAGTGTGATGGTATGATGGTGTGTAATAGTATAACTGTGGGTCCCGTGTAGCTCAGTTGGTAGAGCATGGTGTTTGCAACGCCAGGGTTGTGGGTTTGATTCCCACGGGGGACAAGTACGGGGGGGGGGGAAAATAAAAAATGTATGAAATGTATGCATTCACTACTGTAAGTCGCTCTGGATAAAAGTGTCTGCTAAATGACTAAAATGTAAAATAAAGTGTGATGGTATGACTGATAAAGTGTGATGGTATGACTGATAAAGTGTGATGGTATGACTGATAAAGTGTGATGGTGTGTAATAGCATGACTGATAAAGTGTGATGTATGACTGATAAAGTGTGATGGTGTGTGATAGTATGACTGATAAAGTGTGATAGTATGACTGATAAAGTGTGATGGTATGACTGATAAAGTGTGATGGTATGACTGATAAAGTGTGATGGTGTGTAATAGTATGACTGATAAAGTGTGATGGTGTGTGATAGTATGACTGATAAAGTGTGATGGTGTGTGATAGTATGACTGATAAAGTGTGATAGTATGACTGATAAAGTGTGATAGTATGACTGATAAAGTGTGATGGTGTGTAATAGTATGACTGATAAAGTGTGATAGTATGACTGATAAAGTGTGATGGTGTGTAATAGCATGACTGATAAAGTGTGATGGTATGACTGATAAAGTGTGATGGTGTGACTGATAAAGTGTGATGGTGTGTGATAGTATGACTGATAAAGTGTGATGGTGTGTAATAGCATGACTGATAAAGTGTGATGTATGACTGATAAAGTGTGATGGTGTGTAATAGCATGACTGATAAAGTGTGATAGTATGACTGATAAAGTGTGATAGTATGACTGATAAAGTGTGATGGTGTGTGATAGTATGACTGATAAAGTGTGATGGTGTGTAATAGTATGACTGATAAAGTGTGATAGTATGACTGATAAAGTGTGATAGTATGACTGATAAAGTGTGATGGTGTGTGATAGTATGACTGATAAAGTGTGATGGTGTGTAATAGTATGACTGATAAAGTGTGATAGTATGACTGATAAAGTGTGATGGTGTGTAATAGCATGACTGATAAAGTGTGATAGTATGACTGATAAAGTGTGATGGTGTGTAATAGCATGACTGATAAAGTGTGATAGTATGACTGATAAAGTGTGATGGTGTGACTGATAAAGTGTGATGGTGTGACTGATATGGTGTGTGATAGTATGACTGATAAAGTGTGATGGTGTGACTGATATGGTGTGTGATAGTATGACTGATAAAGTGTGATGGTGTGTAATAGCATGACTGATAAAGTGTGATGTATGACTGATAAAGTGTGATGGTGTGTGATAGTATGACTGATAAAGTGTGATGGTCTGTAATAGTATGACTCATAAAGTGTGATGGTATGAGAGAGCTGTGAGGTAATGGCTATGAGTTAAGCAGATAGGAATGGGGAGAGGAAATAAGGTTAGATCAGAGGTCAACTAGGGAGTGAACTACTGTGTAATAACAGTCCATACAATAAGAACCCACGGCCTAGTTCAAATACAGTCCTGAGAGGGTTGGGTTTGTTCAATCAATGTGCTGGAACACACATTCCTCTCTTCTTCCTCTCCTCCTCTTCTCACTTACACAATTACATACAGATCGATGAAGGAATAAATCATTCAGGGCTGCAATGAACTTGGACAATGTGGAACGTTGGAAGATTTATATGACTCACGCACACGCACACACCTCAAGTCTCATGATCTTGAATTGTAAGGGGGAAACAAACATGCACGCACACAGAAACACACACACCTTGGTTTTAAGCCACAGGTATGAGACTGCTGACGGTTAAAGATGCCACACCTGATTTTATCTGCCAGTATCAGGATCATGTCTGGCTGGTTCAGGAACTCTGACACTACTTTACTACTTAATAGGAAGACAACTAATGCCAAACTCACCTGCTGTTCTTACCTGACATAGACCACACCCAATGTTACCTTTCCCAAGGCCCTAACAACTTTCTATTGATACTGAAGACCTAAACTTGTTCTCAACTAGCCTACCTGGTTAAATAAAGGTGAAATAAACAAATAAATTAATAGGTATGCTGACAGGCAGGATAGAGCTTTGACATTTATTGGTGTGTTCATATAGTTTCTGTACAGGTCTGAATAGTTTCTGGTAGCAATGTGCCAGCAGGTGCAACAAAGACCTGTACACTCATTTGTCCCCCCCCCCCATACAGACACACACACACGCACACACACACACACACACAATGCCATGGAAAGGTGCAGCCTTAATGACCTTCCTGGGTCCTTAGAGCTGATATAAAGGCCAAGTTAAATTTAAACAACAAACTGTATGTGATTCCAATAAATGTAATTCTTAGCCATCCAGCTTGGGTGGACCCAAAACTTTTACAAGATTATTGTAAAAAAAAAAAAAGATAAAATAAACCAGTGTATGCCATAAGTTGGATATACTTTAGCCTGGTTCTTAACCAACTGCTGGATCACAAGTACTTCGTAAGAGTTGGTCAAAGCACAAAAAGATCCGGCGACCAGGCTAAGGTGGATAGTAGTTGAGACAGAATGGTTGGGTGTTTAGATCTTCGGATGCCCCACAAAAATACTGTCCCACCTGTTCAGCAACATGACAGGGGCCTTAACAATGAATCAAGTTTCACCACAAGAATTAAAGGTGATCTAGTCCTCTCTCTCTCGCTCTCTCTCTCTCTCTCTCGCGCCCCTCCCTCCCCTTCTCTCTTCATTTGAATCTTACTTTTCTGACGAAAGTCCCACAGGCCTAAGTACACAGACACATAAACACACACACACACACACACACACACACACACACACACACACAACATCAGCTTGTACATGTAAGTGTCAAACTAAAATAATCCAAATTGACTCACTCTCTTCAGAAAACATCAGTTTCATGGAAGAGGAGCGTGCATTCCATTTGTTTAAACAGAATGGCAGCCGGAGGTGGTTTAACTCTGTCTAGCTGTTTGGAATGGGTGTCATTTTGAGCCGAAATACCGTTTATTTTTCTCCAATCGCTTCGGTGCTATTTTCACAAGTATGTGGTGAATGTTCAAAACTCTAAATACAAAACTCTAAACTGGAAACTCTTGTTATGCTCTTATGTTCATAACCTTTGACTGTGCATTCATTGGGGTTTCACACATCTTTCACCTCTGGGTCATTCATGCAAAATCAACGTTTTCTGTGAAACACCATGAGAACGTTTCATTTAGTCACCAATACATCAGGTAATTATAGGCTCATCAGTTGTCATTTTAACTAACCATTAAATCCAACAGCAAAGGACACAAGATACAATTGTCTAAACAGTTCATTTTGAAGTGCTGAATAGAACGAATAGTAGATGGTAAATATCATTCACCCTCTGAATGGCATACATACACAATCCATGCATCACTTGCCTCAATGCTTAAACATTATTCTTTAACCTGTCTCCTCCCCTTCATTTACACTGATTGAAGTGGATTTAACAAGTGACATCAATAAGGGATCATAGCCTTCACCTGGATTCACCTGGTGAGTCTATGTCATGGAAAGAGCGGGTGTTCTTAAGGTTTTATACACTCAGCGTATATTCCAGAATGTAAATCTATGTGGATGTCATCGTCAATTTGCAACATTTCATTCTAATGCTTTCAAGCATCACTCTCAGTAAAGGAAGCAGCGCCACCAGTTAGTTACAGTATCAACCCTATTCACCAAGACCTGTCCCCATCTCACCTGAACAGTACTCCATCTCACATATTTGCTCATCTATCACTCCAGAGTAAATTCCTCTTACTGCTCTATGATAACTACTACAAAGGCATATTTGTCATTCCATCGTCTCTTCCTCTAACTGTCAGTTTATTTTTTTTGTCCGACAGGCCTCTGATGTTTTCTTGTAAAAGCGATATAACGATTAGCCTCTGACGTGTCAACGACAAATGGTAATTACACCCTAGATTCTGTTGACAGTGAGCTTGTTGACGAGGTGACAGTTTGTGTTTGTTTGCGTCATTCTGATCCTTCATGTACCACCACGTCATTCCTATATCAGTCTGTCTGTCCGCCTGCCTGTCTGTCTGACTTCTACATGTAATTAACTGTATTCCTGTGATCTACTCGTGGGTTCTTAAGTATGGCTGTGCACCAGTGGTGTAGTGGAGGGTATACGCAGGTATACGCCGTGTATACCCACTTATTTTTCAGTGGCGTTGCTGTATACCCACTTCTTCATCCCCACGATGCGTATGAAAGTAGTGGAGTGGAGGTATACGCCATATATATTAATAAGGCTGATGGAACAGATCAGAATGTTTAGCTTAAAATGTTGAAAAACTATTATTTCTTTACAAAATAATAACAAAGTGTCTTCCCCGCCCGTTTCAATATAAATCTAAAGGATGGGGCTGGAGAAATGGAACCACTCTCAAATTCATTGACAGAGCTTTGGATCTAAGGACTGACCATCCATGACATCAAAATGATAGTTCTAACCATGTTTTCAAGCATATATAGTGTTTGTTTGCATTTACTTTGTTTAATATCATTGGAGTAAAACAAGCTTATATTTTGGGTTCTGATGTGGTATGGCAGTTGAACTAAGCTCATGAAGCATTTTTAAGCTCTATTCGTCAAGAATAAATGGGTAATTATATATTTAAAAGTCCAAAAATGACCTGTGTACTGTGTACTGCCATGACCTGTGTACTGTGTCTACTGTATGTAAAGGCTATGCAAATGTATGTATGTATCAAAATGATTGGCAGCCATTTTCAATACCTTTCAATGTTTTATGAGATTGGAGAACACCCATTGGGAGGAATCTTAGACCATTCCTCCATACAGAATCTTTCCAGATCCTTGATATCCTTCATATGCACTTATGGACCGCCCTCTTCAATTCAAAATAGAGTATCAAGTCCTGAGACTAAGATGGCTATTGCAAAGTTTAGATTTTGTGGTCAATTAACAATTTCTTTGTGGATTTTGATGTATGCTGTAAGATCCATTTGCAGCCAAGTTTCAGCCTCCTGGAAGAGGTAACCAGTGTTTTGGTTAAAATGTTCTGGTACTGGGTAAAGTTCATAATGCAATTGACCTTAACAAGGGCCCCAGGACCAGTGGATGAAAAATAGTCAGATAACATCACAGATCCACTGCCATATTTTACAGTAGGTATGTGGTTCTTTTCTGCTTTATATCCTTATTTCAACACCAAACCTACCACTCGTGGGCGTGGCCAAAGTGCTCTACTTTCATGTCATCCATCACATGTAAATACCTGAAACTTGCTAAACGACTTTGGCACTTGGATTGGAACCGGTGCTCTGGTCAGATGACATGAACATAGAGCTCTGAGTGGCAAGTTTATTGTTCACATTGTTTCATTCAGCCTCAACAAATAAAAGTAATATGAAAGGGATAGGAGATACAGTATTGTCATTGGCTCTGATGATGTACATTACATATTTGTTTCAGAAAGGTGTAAGATATAATGAACAAAAATATAAACACAATATGCAATAATTTAAAAGGTTTTACTATGACACAGTTAATATAAGGAAATCATTAAATTGAAATATTTTCATTAGGCACTAATCTACGGATTTCAAATGACTGGGAATACAGATACTCATCTGTTGGTCACAGATAACGTAAAAAGAAGTACGGGCGTGAAGCAGAAAACCAGTCAGTATCTAGTAAGACCGCTATTCGCCTCATGCGGCACGAAACATCTCCTTCTCATAGAGTTGGTCAGGCTACTGACGGTGGCCTGTGGAATGCTGTCCCACTCCTCTTCAATGGCTCTGTGAAGTTGCTGGATATTGGTGAGAACTGGAACATGCTGTGGTACAGGTTGATCCGGAGCATTTCGTTTACGTTTTTGCTCAGTTCTGTAACTTCATTTACAGTAATGTCTTATTCCATTATTCATTGTTTTACATTTACGCTATCCTGTACTTCTACCTTTGTTTCATCTCTCATTTGATAAAAAAAAGAGTTTACACTACTGCCAACAAGTAGTAACTCCTTGAACCACTGTCTTCTGTCTTTTTCTGTTTGGCTGAGAATGTCAGGTAATAATTTACAGGTGATTTACGGATCCACATTTCATTGGTTGTAGCGTCAGTGCTGTGTTCTCTCATGGCACCAGAATCATGTGGTAAACAATCACCACCATAGAAAGGTCATGTGATTCCCAACTCTCATGACTTCGTCATCCCATAAATGTTATTGTTAATAAAACCAATTTCTGTCAAACCTGCTCCACCTGTAAGTTAGGTTTACCCTTCAGCTCTGAGTATGAGCTAATCATTGGCACTGACCCAAGATGATGATGTTAAGGTGTGCCCTGCAAAGCAGGAATTGAGAGTTGTTAAACATTTTCTTCATTCAGACTTGGAGCAGGGGGACTATATGTATTTTGTGTCAAGGGGGACTATATAGGATATATTAGGACATATTCTGTACAAGTTTATCCTAAAGTGCAGGGCTCTAACCGTTCCTGGAGAGCTGTCATCCTGTAGGTTTTCAATCCAACCTCAGTTGTAACTAACCTGGTTCTGCTTATCAAACCATCCAATTGTTAGAATCAGGTGTGCTAGATTACTGTTGTAGTGAAAAATCTACAGGATGACAGCTCTCCAGGAACAGGGTTGGAGAGCCCTGCCCTAATGTAACATAGTAAACTGGTTGTTAAACAAAATATAATATACAGAGTATACCAAACATTAGGAACACATCCCCTTTAGCCCTCAGAACAGCCTCAATGTGTCAGGACATGGACACTTCAAGGCTCTTGATACACATGGGAAACTGTTGAGCATGAAGAACCCAGCAGCGTTGCACTTCTTGACACAAACCAGTGTGTCTGGCACCTACTAAAATACCCAGTTCAAAAGCACTTCAACCTTTGATCTTGCCCATTCACCCTCTGAATGGCATACATACACAATCCATGCCTCACTTGTCGCAAGGCTTAAAAATCCTTCTATAACCTGTCACCTCCCCTTCATTTACACTGATTGAAGTGGATTTAACAAGTGACATCAATAAGGGATCATATCTTTCACCTGGATTCACCTGGTCAGTCTATGTCATGGAAAGAGCAGGTGTTCTTAAGGTTTTGTACACTCAGCAGTGGTGTAGTGGAGGGTATACGCAGGTATACCCACTTACTTGTCAGTGGCTTTGCTGTATACTCACTTCTTCATCCCCACGATGCATATGAAAGTAGTGGAGTGGAGGTATACACCATCTTTATTGTAGCAGGCTGAAGGGTGTGGGGTTTCCACGTCACCGAGTTCAATAACAAAACACACAACAGTAGCACAACTAGAACACAAATGGGGAGTTTATTATGGATTTTTGTACACTGGGGAAAAGGGGGAATTCACCAACTATTTCTCCAAGGGTAATCCTAAAACCCAGGTCCTCAGCCAATCCGGTTCAGTACACTAGGGGGTAATCGCACAGCTATTGCTCTCTGTTCTCCCGCTCTCTCTTCTCCCACCCTCTGCCCCTTTGTGCAGGCCGCTTCCTCTTTTATCCCCAAGCATTCCCTGGCTTTATGAATCCACAGCCTCGCCTCGTTGGGGCAGGAAGTCCATATAAAGCTCGGGGGTGGAGCCAGCGGGGTGCAAGATATCTCCCCTCATTGCCCACTCCCCTCACCTCTCCCTGCCGTCTACCACAATATTAATAAGGCTGATGGAACAGATCAGAATGTTCAGCTTAAAATGATGATTAACTATTATTTATTTACATTTTACAATAATAACAAAATGCCTTCCCCGCCCGTTTCAATAAAAATCTAAAGGATGGGGCTGGAGAAATGGAACCACTCTCAAATTCATTGACAGAGCTTTGGATCTAAGGACTGACCATCCATGACATCAAAATGATAGTTCTAACCATGTTTTCAAGCATATATAGTGTTTGTTTGCATTTACTTTGTTTAATATCATTGGAGTAAAACAAGCTTATATTTTGGGTTCTGATGTGGTATGGCAGTTGAACTAAGCTCATGAAGCATTTTTAAGCTCTATTCATCAAGAATAAATGGGTAATTATATATTTAAAAGTCCAAAAATGGATGTAACAACTGCTGATTGCCCCTTTAATGTCAATCCCTGTATTGTCGCCTTTTTTATCCGTCTTTGCCATGACCTGTGTACTGTGTCTACTGTATGTATAGGCTATGCAAATGTATGTATGTATCAAAATGATTGGAAACACCTTTCAATGTTTTATGAGATTGGAGAACACCCATTGGGAGGAATCTTAGACCATTCCTCCATACAGAATCTTTCCACATCCTTGATATCCTTTGTCTGTGCTTATGGACTGCACTCTTCAATTCAAAACACAGGTTTTCAATGGGTTTCAAGTCCCGAGACTGATGTAGATTTTGTGGTCAATTAACAATTTCTTTGTGGATTTTGATATATGCTGTAAGATCCATTTGCAGCCAAGTTTCAGCCTCCTGGAAGAGGTAACCAGTGTTTTGGCTAAAATGTCTGGTACTGGGTAAAGTTCATAATGCAATTGACCTTAAGGGCCCCAGGACCAGTGGATGCAAAATTGTCAGATCCACCGCCATATTTTACAGTAGGTATGTGGTTCTTTTCTGCTTTATATCCCTATTTCAACACCAAACGTACCACTCGTGGGCTTGGCCAAAGTGCTCTACTTTCATGTCATCCATCACATGTAAATACCTGAAACTTGCTAAACGACTTTGGCACTTGGATTGGAACCAGTGCTATGGTCAGATGACATGAACATAGAGCTCTGAGTGGCAAGTTTATTGTTCACATTGTTTCATTCAGCCTCAACAAATAAAAGTGATATGAAGGGATAGGAGATACAGTATTGTCATTGGCTCTGATGATGTAAATTACATATTTTCTTCACCGAGTTGTAAGATATAGAAGATACTGTACATTCTGTATCTTCACTCACAAGTTACAGTAATGTCTTATTCCTTTATTTAAATGTTTTACATTTACGTTATCCTGTACTTCTACCTTTGTTTCATCTCTCATTTGATTAAAAATAAAACGAGTTTACACTATTGCAAACAAGCAGTAACTCATTGAACCACTGTCTTCTGTCTTTTTCTGTTTGGCTGAGAATGTCAGGTTATATTTTAATTTACAGATGGTTTACAGATTCACATTTCATTGGTTGTAGCGTCAGTGCTGTTTCTATCTCATGGCACCAGAATCATGTGGTAAACAATCACCACCATAGAAAAGTCATGTGATTTCCAACTCTCATGACTTCGTTATCCCATTAATGTTATTGTTAATTAAACCAATTTCTGACAAACCTCCAAGTTAGGTTTACCCTTCAGCTCTGAGTATGAGCTAATCATTGGCACTGACCCAAGATGATGTTAAGGTGTGCCTTTATTTAGATTTGGTGCAGTAAAGCAAGGTTTATATATATATATATATATATATATATATATATATATATATAAACAATTTGTGTGTGTCATATGTGTCCTGGGGGACTATATAGGACATATTCTGTACACGTTTATCCTCTAGTGCAGGGCTCTCTAACCCTGTTCCGGGATAGCTGTCCTCCTGTATGTTTTCAATCCAATCCCAGATTCTGCTTATCCACCCGCTAATTATTAGAATCAGGTTTTGTCCTGCCCATTCCCCCTTTGAATGGTATATGTAACCGGTTCTGCACCGATACCTTTCTGCATTGTGTTCTGGTAAGGTGTAGGTGGAAGACAAGGCTCTGGACACAATTCTGCCGGTTGTCTCTCTTTTAATGACTGCATGGAATGGATACAAATACAAGGCAAACGTTAATGCTGCCGTCTGGACTCCCATACAAGTATATTTGCCTCTCATGCTCTGAGCAAACTCCCACATCAACAAAAAAGTACATGTTCACATTTTCAAGACTCCCATTGTTTTATAAATGTTGTACACCAATAATAATTTGCTAATAAGTGCAAAATATTTGTGTAAGAGTGTACTATTGTACCATTATAACTGAGGCATACTAATGAAGCAACAACACCATTTTTAAATGACCGGACAGGTAACAAAATGAACGACAGCTAACTAGGCACATTAAACATGAAATATAAAATCGTCACAATTCATAACATACCTGCATGGAATGGATACAAATACAAGGCAAAAGTTAATGCTGCTATCTGGACTCCCATACAAGTATATTTGCCTGATAAAAGACAGTGCAGAATTCCCGTGAGAAAATCATCAGAAAACTCACTCCGTCTGCACCTGAAAGAGCCCCTCTCCCGCAACAAAGCTAGCGGTAGCTGGGCTAGCCTTGCAAAGTTGCACTCGAACATTATTCCCATTCACAATAATATATATTCCTATAAACAGTAATGCAACACTAAATCAGTGACGGTAAAACTTTTGCTTGCCTTTTCTTGTGCATTTGTGAACATTCAAAAGACCATTGCATACATAACACATACTTCTCCTCATCACGCTCTGAGCAAACTGGGGAGTAAATGCATGGCTCCTGTTGATGACATCACAGCATTAACACAATTTAGAAAATAAATACAATAAAATAGTTCATTCTTGAAAGTAGTGTAATACATCTCAAAATAAACTTAAAATAATAAATACAAATAAATATGAGGGATTTTCGGTGAAATACGCTACCGTTCAAAAGTTTGGGGTCACTTAGAAATGTCCTTGTTTTTGAAAGAAAAGCATTTTTTTTGTCCATTCAAATAACATCAAATTGACCAGAAATACAGTGTAGACATTGTTAATGTTGTAAATGATTTTTAATGGAATATCTACATAGGCGTACAGAGGCCCATTATCAGCAACCATCACTCCTGTGTTCCAATTGCACGTTGTGTTAGCTAATCCAAATTGATCATTTTAAAAGGCTAATTGATCATTAGAAAACCCTTTTGCAATCATGTTAGCACAGCTGAAAACTGTTGCTCTGATTAAGGAAGCAATACAACTGGCCTTCTTTAGACTAGTAGAGTATCTGGAGCATCAGCATTTGTGTGTTTGATTACAGGCTCAAAATGGCTAGAAACAAAGTACTTTCTTCTGAAACATCAGTCTATTCTTGTTCTGAGACATGAAGGCTATTCCATGTGAGAAATTGCTAAGAAACTGAAGATCTTGTACAACGCTGTGTACTACTCCCTTCACAGAACAGCGCAAACTGGCTCTAACCAGAATAGAAAGAGGAGTGGGAGGCCCCGGTGCACAACTGAGCAAGAGGACAAGTACATTAGTGTGTCTAGTTTGAGAAACAGAGGCCTCACATGTCCTCAACTGGAAGCTTTATTAAATAGTACCAGAAAAACACCAGTCTCAACGTCAACAGTGAAGAGGCGACTCCGGGATGCTGGCCTTCTAGGCAGAGTTCCTCTGTCCAGTGTCTGTGTTCTTTTTAATCTTAATATTTTATTTTTATTGGCCAGTCTGAGATATGGCTTTTTCTTTGCAACTCTGCCAAGAAGGCCAGCATCCCACAGTCGCCTCTTCACTGTTGACGTTGAGACTGGTGTTTTGCCTCTTCACTGTTGACGTTGAGACTGGTGTTTTGCGGGTACTATTTACCCGCTGATGCTCCAGATCCCTGAAAACACCATCCAACCTGGATCTGAGTGAGTAATGTTTAGTCTGAAGCCCCCTACTGCCGTTCAAAGACCATCCACTGGCATTTTCTACAAGAAATCTGCCACCAGAAATAAAATCTTGTCCCAAGTGGGTGACACCTACTCCCATTGTCTAAGACACTTCTGCTTGGATTCCACCTGGCGATCTGTTTACCATCTGCCCTGGCCTGAACCTCCACCCCCCCCCCCCCTTCTCTCTCTCTCTCTCTCCCGAGCTTTCGCTCGCCTCTAGCACACATGCACTGTTGGGGTGAGTGACTCTGAACATACAATGGCTAGCCCCAAGTCGTTATATATATTTATTTTTTTCTTGTGCATTTTGCTATTTTGCTATTTGCCTCATGACTCCTGCATGCTTTGTTGACTATGAACTTTCCTTACCCAACCGTGGGACAGACTATGTTTGTTAGCCCCAATTCTGACTTGTGCTCTGATATCTGCTTCACTGATTTCTTCTCCAGTAAAAGCCTGGCTTTTCTGCACGTTAACACTAGAAGCGTATTACCTAAAATGGATCAATTAAAAGTGTGGGTTCACAGCTCCAATCCAGATGTGCCGGACATTACTGAGACGTGGTTAAGGAAAGTGTTTTGAAAACTGATGTTAACCTTTCTGGTTATAACCTTTTTCTGCAAGACAGATCTTCCAAAGGTGGGGGAGTGGCAATCTTTACCAAGGCTCACGTTTAGTGCTCGGTTGTCTCCACCAAGTCGGTCCCCAAACAATTTTATTTGCTGCTTATAAGTATTAAAGTACAAAAAAAGAAAAAAAAATGCATGAAATGAAATGTATGCATTCCCTACTGTAAGTCGCTCTGGATAAGAGCATCTGCTAAATGACTAAAATGTAAATGTAAATGTAATTAAACTTTCAAATAGCTCTTTGTTGACTGCTTTTGGGTGCAATCGTCCTCCATCAGCATCGGCCTGTACCCTACCTGCCCTAAGCTCTCTCCTGGCCCCTTACACCAAGTCTGAATTTGTCCTTCTAGGTGAACTAAACTTGGACATGCTTAAACCACCTGACCAGGTCCTAAAGCAATGGGACTCCCTAAATCTTTCTCAGATTATTACCAATCCCACAAGGTATGACTCCAAACACCGAGAAAAGGCTTCTCTCCTCAATGTTTTCCTCACAAATAATCCTGATAGGTATCAGTCTGGTGTTTTCCGTAATGACCTTAGAGATCCCTGTTTTACAACATGTGTTCGTAATGGCTGCTCAGTGAAATGACCTGTACTGATTTGTCATAGACACTTGCTAAAAAACTTAAATGAGCAAGCCTTCCTTCATGAACTGTTCTCTGTAAAATGGAATAGAATCAGCTTGATCCCCTCTGTCGAAGACACTTGGACCTTCTATTTTGATATTTTCAGTGGTAACATACACGCCCCCATAAAGAAAATGAGAATTAAAAACAGGATCAGCCCCTGGTTCGATCGTGATCTTGCAGAGTTACTGCAGCTTAAGAATTGCATTTGGCGAAAGGCTTGGCACACGCATACTGACCCATGTTCAGGCAAATGAGAAATAAGTGAACTCAGGCGATCCGGAAGGCCAAAGTAAGTTACTTTGAGGAGCAGTTCTCTCTCTGTGGGTCTAACCCCAAGAAGTTCTGGAAAACGGTTAAAGACCTGGAGAATAAACCCTCCTCCTGAGAGAATAAACCATCCTCCTTAAAGTTGATGATGTGGTTGTTACTGACGAGAAGCACATGGCTGAGCTCTTTAATCACCACTTCATTAAGTCAGGATTCCTATTTGACTCAGCCATGCCTCCTTGCCCGTCCAACATTTCCTCATCTCCGACCCCTTCTAATGCGACTATCCCCAATGCTTCTCCGTCTTTTTCCCCTGCCCCGCTACAAAGTTTCTCCCTTGCAGGCAGTCACTGAGTCTGAGGTGCTAGAGGATTTCCTGAAACTTGAACCCAAAAAAAACATCTGGGTCAGATGGTTTAGACCCTTTCTTCTTTAAGGTTGCTGCCCCTATCATCGCCAAGCCTATCTCCGACCTTTTTAACCTGTCTCTCCTTTCTGGGGAGGTTCCCATTGCTTGGAAAGCAGCCACGGTTCGTCCTTTATTAAATTAAGGATCCGACCCTTTTATTTAAATTTTCGCCTAAAATATCATACCCAAATCTAACTGCCTGTAGCTCAGGCCCTGAAGCAAGGATACGCATATTCTTGGTACCATTTGAAAGGAAACACTTTGAAGTTTGTGGAAATGTGAAAGGAATGTAGGAGAAAATAAAACAATAGATCTCGTAAAAGATAATACAAAAAAAACATTATTTTGTATTTTTTTGTACCATCATCTTTAAAATGCAAGAGAAAGGCCATAATTCCAGTTCAGGTGCAATTTCGATTGTGGTCAATAGACAGCAGCAGTGTATGCTCAAAGTTTTAGACTGATTCAATGAACCACTGCATTTCTGTTCAAAATGTTGTATCAAGACTGCCCAAATGTGCCTAATTTGTTTATCAATAACTTTTCTTGTTCAAAATTGTGCATTCTCCTCAAACAATAGCATGGTATTCTTTCACTGTAATAGCTACTCTAAAATGGACAGTGCAGTTAGATTAGCAAGAATTTAAGCTTTCAACCAATATCAGATATTTCTATGTCCTGGGAAGTATTCTTGTTATTTACAACCTCATGCTAATCGCATTAGCCTATGTTAGCTCAACCGTCCCGTGGAAGGGACACCGATCCCGAAGAAGTTTTAAAGGGGGAGATCAAGCTGATCTTAACTGTTACAGGCCTATTTCTATTTTGCCCTGTTTATCAAAAGTGTTGGAAAAACTTGTCAATAATCAACTGACTGGCTTTCTTGATGTCTATAGTATTCGCTCTGGTATGCAATCTGGTTTCCGCTCAGGTTATGAATGTGCCACTGCAACCTTAAAGGTCCTCAATGGTGTCACCATTGCCCTTGATTCTAAGCAATGTTGTGCTACTATTTTTATTGACTTGGCCAAAGCTTTTGATACGGTAGACCATTCCATTCTTGTGGGCCGGCTAAGGAGTATTGGTGTCTCTGAGGGGTCTTTGGCCTGGTTTGCTAACTACCTAACTACCATATCAAAGCTGCAGGCTAAAGTTAAATCTAGACTTGGTTTCCTCTATCGTAATCGTTCCTCTTTCACCCCAGTTGCCAAACTAACCCTGATTCAGATGACCATCCTACCCATGCTAGATTACGGAGACATAATTTATAGATCAGCAGGTAAGGGTGCTCTCGAGCGGCTAGATGTTCTTTGTCATTCGGCCATCAAATTTGCCACCAATGCTCCTTATAGGACATATCACTGCACTCTATACTCTTCTGTAAACTGGTCGTCTCTGTATACCCGGCGCAAGACCCACTGGCTGATGCTTATTTATAAAATCCTCCTAGGCCTCACTCGCCCTTTTCTGAGATATCTACTGTAGCCCTCATCCTCCACATACAACACCGCTCTGCCAGTCACATTCTGTTAAAGGTCCCCAAAGCACACACATCCCTGGGTCGCTAGTCTTTTCAGTTCGCTGCAGCTAGCGACTGGAACGAGATGCAACAAACACTCAAACTGGACAGTTTTATCGCAATCACTTTATTCAAAGACTCTATCATAGACACTCATACTGACAGTTGTGGCTGCTTTGCGTGATGTATTGTTGTCTCTACCTTCTTGTCCTTTGAGCTGTTGTCTGTACCCAATAATGTTTGTACCATGTTTTGTGCTGCTACCATGTTGTTTTGCTACCATGTTGTTGTCATGTTCTGTTGCTACCATGCTGTGTTGTCATGTGTTGCTGGCTTGCTATATTATTGTCTTAGGTCTCTCTTTATGTAGTGTCTCTCTTGTCGTGATGTGTGTTTTGTCCTTAATATGTTTTTTTATTTTTTTATTATTTTTAATCCCAGCCCCCATCCTCGCAGGAGGTATTTTGTCTTTTGGTAGGCCGTCATTGTAAATAAGAATTTGTTCTTAAATGTCTTGCCTAGTTAAATAAAGGTTCAATAAAAAATACTCGACTAGTCTAAAGAAGGACAGTTTTATTGCTTCTTTAATCAGAACAACAGTTTTCAGCTGTGCTAACATGATTGCAAAATGGTTTTCTAATGATCAATTAGCCTTTTAAAATTATAAACTTGGATTAGCTAACACAACGTGCCATTGGAACACAGGAGTGATGGTTGCTGATAATGGGCCTCTGTACGCCTATGTAGATATTTTATAAAGAATCTGCCGTTTTTAGCTACAATAGTCATTTACAACATTAACAATGTCTACACTATATTTCTGATCAATTTGATGATATTTTAATGGACAAAAACACATTGTACATAAAGTGTATTTTATACCTTGTCGCGCATACAAACATACACAATCCATGCCTCACTTGTCTCAAGATTTAAAAATCCTTCTTTAACCTGTCTCCTCCCCTTCATTTACACTGATTGAAGGATCATAGCTTTCACCTAGATTCACCTGGCCCGTCTGTCTTGGAAAGAGCAGGTGTTCTTAATGTTTTGTACACTCCGCATATATTCCAGAAAGTAAATCTATGTGGATGTCATTGTCAATCTGCAACCTTTTATTCTGATGTGTTCAAGCATCACTCTCAATAAAGGAAGCAGCGCCACCTTCCAGTGACAGTGAGACACATCGCCCTCATACTGTAGGCTAGTACGTAGGTTAACAATTTCATGGCTGCATCCCAATTCTCTACCCATCTCCTAAAGTGTACACTTGCACGCGTTCTCAAATGGATTTAACAGTGGTGGAAACTCACACCAATCCTGTGCTTTTAAATCTATAACTGAGTGTGCAAATGTACACTTCTGGAAAAGGGTGGCAAATTGAGACTCTGCCCATTGTTGGATGTTTTAAAACCCATGTATTTCACAGGACCAACCAGTTCTAAACATGTGCAAAATTCAGAAATAGGAAGACTAGAGACATCATCAGCGTTATATTAAATAAGGCGCTACATTATCAACTGAAAAATAAAATGACAATAGAGGCAAGGTTTGGCCACACATTCAAGGCATGTTTTTGGCTGAAACAGAAGACGGAGGGGAGGGGAGACGAGGGTGGAACAGAAGGGGATGGGGTAGGATTAATACATTTATTTAACCTTTGTTTCAATTCAAAGTCATGCTGAAAACATGGTCTCTTTCACAGATGAGACCTGTATACACATGAAGACACGAATACACATCAATATACACTACACACATCAGTATACACATCACATCACTACACACCACCATAAAAAGCAAAACACAATCAGAGAAAGGGAGGTAGAGAAAGGGACCAGTGGTGATTAAGGATATTTATCCTCCTTCAAACAAGAGTGCTTTGAACATCCTACAAGAACATTCTCCTTTGAACATCCTACAAGAAGTAAGCCCTGATCATACATTATAAAGTGCCTTGAGAAAGTATTCACACCTGTTGACTTTTTCCACATTTTGTTGTGTTACAAGGTGGGATTAAAATGGATTTGTCATTTTTTTCCAGCAATCTATACAACATACTCTGTAATGTCAAAGTGGAAGTAAAATTAGAACATTTGAAAAATAACAAAAAGATGAAAAATAAAACATTAATATACACTATATATCCAAAGTATGTGGACACCCCTTCAAATTAGTGGATTTGGCTATTTCAGCCACACCCGTTGATGACAGGTGTATAAATTTGAGAACAGCCATGCAATCTCCATGGGAAACATTGGCAGTATAATGGCCTGACTGAAAAGGTCAGTGACTTTCAGCGTGGTTCCGTCATAGGATGCCAACCTTCAACAAGTCAGTTTGTCAAATTCCTCCCCTGCTAGAGTGCCCCCGGTAAACTTAAGTGCTGTTACTGTGGAAACCTCTAGAAACAACAAAGGCTCAGCCGAGAAGTAGTAGGCCACACAAGCTCACAGAACGGGACCTGTGAGTGCTGAAGCATGTAACGCTTAAAAACTGTCTGTCCTCGGTTGCAATGCTCACTACCATGTTCCTACCTCTGGAAGCAAAATCAGCACAAGAACTGTTTGTCGGGAGCTTTATGAAGTGGGTTTCCATGGCCGAACAGCCGCACACAAGCCCAAGATCACCATGCACATCGTTAAGCGTCGGCTGGAGTGGTGTAAAGATCGCCACCATCAAACTTTGGAGCAGTTCTCTGGAGTGATGAAACACGCTTCACCATCTGGCAGTCTGATGGACGAATCTGGGTTTGGCGGATGCCAGGAAAATGCTACCTGCCCGAATGCATCGTGCCAACTGTAAAGTTTGGTGGAGGAGGAATAATGGTCTGGGTCATTTTTCATGGTTCAGGCTAGGCCCCTCAGTTCCAGTGAAGACAATTCTTAGAATGAAGGTGCAATTTCGAAATTGGGTAGCATCAGCAGTTTTCCTTTTATCATGTCAGTCATTGCAGACCTTGGACAGATCTATGTATAACTTGTCAGAAATGTCCAGATCAACTAGCATATGTCAGCTAAAGTTTTGTTAGCAAATTTTGTTTAGCGCATTGATTTTGTTGTCACTCAGATATGCCTGGGCAACTTAAAATATTGATTGGGGAACTATTTGCTGAGGAATGTGGGTGTTTTTCTTGATTGTTTGTTGTCCTGTATTTTTGTTCATTTTTGTGCTATGTTATTTTTATTTGATTTTGTCTATGAATTGTATGGGCAGTGCTTCCTTACGCAAGAGACCCTAGTCTCAATGGTGACTCCCTGAATGACATTTGCTGTTATTTCAGAGAGGTTTGGAATGCTCTTTCTTATTGGTCGGTTAACTAATTTTCACATAGTGATGTCAACATGGAAGGCCAAAACTCTGAAATTTCAGGCAGTCTTTTCAAATCAAATCAAACTTTATTTGTCACATGCGCTGAATGCGACAAGTGTAGACCTTACAGTTAAATGCTTACTAACAAGCCCTTAAAACCAACAGTGCAGTTGAAGAAGAGTTAAGAAAATATTGACAAAATAAACTAAAGTAAAAAATTATAAAAAGTTACACAATAACATAACAATAACGAGCCTATATACAGGAGGTACCGGTACCGAGTCAGTGTGCGGGGTTACAGGTTAGAGGTAATTTGTAAATGTAGGTAGGGGTGTAGTGACTATGCATAGATAATAAATAGCGAGTAGCAGCAGTGTACAAAACAAGTGGAAGGGGGGGGTCAATGTAATAGTCCGGTGGCCATTTGATGAATTGTTCAGAAGTCTTATGGCTTGGGAGTGGAAACTATTAAGGAGCTTTTTGACTCTAGACTTGACGCTCCGGTACCGCTTGCTGTGCGGTAGCAGAGAAAACAGTCTATCACTTGGGTGACTTGAGTCTCTGACAATTTTATGGGCTTTCCTCTGACACCGCCTATTATAAACAGTTGAAGTCAGAAGTTTACATACACCTTAGCCAAATACATTTAAAGTCACTTCTTCTAACGCCTCTTTATAGGAAAATGATCTAAAAGTAACTTAAAGTAAATCAGATTTCGTTACTGAGTTTGGGTAATCCAAAAGTACAATTTTGGACAGGTGACTATTAACTGTAATGGAAAACATTTAGAAAGTAACCTACTGTGGTCGATTGGGTTTCTCATATCCTGTGGACTGACATAATGCACACATCAATATCATGGACCGAATGAATAAATTATGAATGATTGGATGAAAGAATGAGTGAATGAAAGAACAACAAGTGCTTTATTCGTCCATTTAATTGGAAACTTTTTTTTGCATCAGTATTCACTCGACCATATACAGTATGTGAGCTCACTGGACTCAACAGGACACTACCTCACTGCTGGGTCTGGGTGGAACCACTGGAGGAGCCTTGTCCCTTCTGAGGATATTCATACTGACCTGAGGGACACATAAAAGTGATACATGGCAAACACAATATGTGGAAGGACAGGACACGCACAAACAAATCAGGTATTAGTCACTTCAATACACTAGTCACTTTAATAATGCCACTTTAAGAATGTTTACATATCTCAAATTACTGATCTCATATGTATATACTGTATACTCTATCCTTCACTATCTATTATTTACTTCTATTGCATCTCAGCCGCTGTGTGTATTAGGTTTTGTTGTGGAATATGTTATATATTAGGTTTTGTTGTGGAATTGTTAGATATTACCTGTTAGATACTGCTGCACTGTCGGATCTAGAAGCATAAGCATTTCGCTACACTCGCAATAACATCTGCTAACCATGTGTATGTGACCAATAACATCTGCTAACTTCTATGGGCTACGTGGGACGCTAGCGTCCCACCCACGGGACACACTATTCAACAGCCAGCAAAAAATCAGAGCGCCAAATTCGAAAACAACAAAATGTCATAATTCAAATTTCTCAAACATACAACTATTTTACACCATTTTATAGATAAACATCTCCTTAATCCAACCACGTTGTCCGATTTCAAAAAGGCTTTACGGCGAAAGCATAAAGTTAGATTATGTTAGGACAGTACATAGACAAAAAATTACACACAGCCATTTTCAATGCAAGAACAGGCGTCACCAAAAGCAGAAAACCAGCTAAAATGATGCACTAACCTTTGACAATCTTCATCAGATGACACTCCTAGGACATTATGTTAGACAATACATGCATTTTTTGTTCTATCAAGTTCATATTTATATCCAAAAACAGCATTTTACAATGGCGCATGATGTTCAGAAAATATTTTGCCTCCAAAAATGCCGGTGAATCAGCACAACAAATTACAAAATTACTCATTATAAACGTTGATAAAATATTAAACTGTTATTCAAAGATTTATAGATTAACATCTCCTGAATGCAATTGTGTTGACAGATTTCAAAATAACTTTACTGGGAGAGCACACTTTGCAATAATCTGAGTACTGTGCTCAGAAAGAAACAGCAGGCAATTATAGACACCGGCCATCTTGGAGTCATCTAAACGCATAAATAGCATAAGAAATATTCACTTACCTTTGATAATCTTCATCAGAAGGCACTTCCAGCAATCCCAGGTCCACAATAAATGTTGTTTTGTTCGATAAAGTTCATAATTTATGTCCAAATAGCTCCTTGTTGTTCGCGCATTCAGTAAGCTACTCCAAATGTAGGAAGTGCGCCCAAAATTTCACGACGAAAGTAAAAAAAATAAAATCTATTTACATTCGTTCAAACATGTCAAACGTTGTATAGCATCAATCTATTTACATTTGTTCAAACATGTCAAACGTTGTATAGCATCAGTAATATTCCAACCGGACTCATGCTATGTCTTGAAAAAAGTTTTGGAACACAGGTATCCTCTCACGTGAAGGCGCGCAATGAACTGAAGTGGTTTTCTCAGTGACCTGCTTCACAGCCTTCTTGTTCGGTCTGTGTTTGCCGCAAAAGGCTTAGGAAGTGCAAAATGAACCCTAACTCACTGTGTGTCAGAAAGGCAAGGACTTGAAAAAAATGCAGGCACCAGATTTTCATTTCCTGCTTGCAATCTTCTCAGGTTTTTGCCTGCCATATTAGTTCTGTTCTACTTACAGACACCATTCAAACAGTTTTAGAAACTTCTGAGTGTTTTCTATCCAAATCCACTAACAATATGCATATTCTAGTTTCTGGGCCAGAGTAGTAATCTGTTCAAATTGGGTACGTTTTTCATCCGACCGTAAAAATACTGCCCCCTAGCCCCAACAGGCTAACCATGTGTATGTGACCAATAACATCTGCTAACTATGTGTATGTGACCAATAACATCTGCTAACCATGTGTATTCGACCAATAACATCTGCTAACCATGTGCATGTGACCAATAAAATTGGGTTTGATATTTGATATTGTATATTATCTACTCTGTTAAATGTGTCCCTATAACCACTGGGATCAAATAACTCCCGTTGAGATGACATTCGACTTTGCCTTTACAGTAAGACTATAGAAGAAAAAAAAATATATATATATATATATATATCATAATTAATTCCGTCACTTGGGAACTAGCCTACTGATGTGCAGAAGCAGAATACGGTCTAAACAAACATGACTGCATTCAACGTTCTACCTGCTCCGGTTACATGGTAAGGTTTCTTTTAGTTCAAATGGTAACAATACACCAGTCACTCGAGTCAAAACTCTAAAAGCCCAGTTTCTGTGCTGTGTGAAAAGTTTGAGATGTAGCCTAGAGAAATTCCATCATTTGGTGTTTTGTTGTTGGTGGAAAACAAGTTCTCAGGCACCTCTCCAAAATCTCACATAAATGTTCAATTAGGTTGAGATCTGGTGACTGAGACAGCAATGGCATACGGTTTACATTGTTTTAATGCTCATCAAACCATTCAAAGACCACTCATGCACTGTGGATGGGGGCATAGCCTTGGTAGCCAAAATAATAGCCTGCCCAGCATTTTTATACGTGACCCTAAGCATGATGGGATGTTAATTGCTTAATTAACTCAGGAACCACACCTGCTTTCAATATACTTTGTATCCCTCATTTACTCAAGTGTTTCCATTATGTTTCCATTATTTTGGCATCAGTGATAGTCAAGCTTGAAAAGATATTGTAAGTCACTCTGGATAAGAGTGTCTGCTAAATTATTAAAATGTAAGGTTCAGTGGAAAGTTTACAACATAAGTTCAAATGCATAATTATCTTTACTAACACAACTCCAATAGTTACCTTATTGCACATTTAATTGATCAATATTGGACATTTCATTTGATTACAGGATAAATAGCCCATTGATTAACATTTAAAAACTGTATAACCGGTTTTAAAAGGATACCATCATTAGATCAATGAATATAGACCTATATAACACCAAGCATATATCTTTATCTGGCTACAATAATAATAAAAAATACATTATAACTTTGTTAAAGATACAATGCAAACAACCAGCACACAGTAACTTGGGTCATATCTGCGGGTGAATGAGGGGTGTAGCTAAATCTTTAAATCAAGTGTCATGGAAATTCATCACTAAGTACTCAAACTCAATGGAAATGAATCAATCTTTATCATCACGGCCTGAGAGGTTCACAAACTCAATCCAAGCTTGATGAAAACTCTGACAAGTGCGTTCCCTCTCAGTTCTTATGTACTGCTACACAAACAAGTCATGCAAGCATGATTTACATTTTTCATTATTAACGTTGGTTCCTGCACGTGACTGATTGACACCTCACAAGGCTTCTTCCCTCAAAGCTAGGACCTTGAAACTGAGATACTTTTTTTGGTTCCCAGAACAATTCTTATTTTTTTTTAAACATTTTTAACAATGTTCTGGGCATACTGCCAATTGGTCTGAGGAGGAGGTCACAATCACCTGCATGAACCAAGATACAGTGAGAGGAGATACTGTTCACAATTCTTCAGACGATACAATTTTCCCTCACACAGGTGTAAGTCATATGGTCATATAACTTGTGTCAGGTGATTTTCTTAATGTTTTTGTTTTGACTACTTCACTTACAATCCAGTAAATTCATACATGCCCTTTATAAGTAAAAGCTTCCCATGCTGCAGAGTTGTCAGAAGAGGTAGTTGTCAGAACTGTTTGCTGAATACAATCAGAGTTTGAAACAAATTTGATCACAAGGTAAAAGTTCAGTTTATTATTTTCATTTAAAGAGGACCAATATAAAATGAGCTTATTACGTTTGGAAAGTCCTTGTTTGGTGTATGTCCCACAAAATAAAATATTCAAAGGAGATCCTGAAGACAAATCCTCAGTTTGACCAGAGAGGGGTCGTGTAACACATCAGACAAGTTGCATTGTGAGAGTTGTAGTTTTTCCTATACTACCATTAGCATCCTTCTGCTCCTCCCTGATAGCATTCAGCTCCAACAGGCCCTCATGCAGCACCTGAGCTACCTGCCTAATCATCAACGCCATGATTTTCTTAAACCCCTTCTTCAGCTCAGGAATCCTTAGTAAAGTATTTATCCACTCCCTTGAAGATGCCCCTGAGGGCCACAGCGGCTCCTTCTGTGATCTCTGTGGCCCTCGACACCGACCATCTGAGCGGCCCTCCGGACCTCCCAGTTCCCAGAGTAGTGCTGGGTCTCTCTATACATTCTGCTATAGCAGTAGGCCTGTGTTCTTATCAAATAATTAGTATCTCTAAGAGGAAATACTGTGTCTGATTGTCCTTCACCTTCTTGTCTTCATCTGATGGCAGCTCATCCCATTCTGAGAGACATGACAATCACCAGATTACAAACTGTGTGTGTCCGCGCGTGTGTTTGTTTGTGTATGTGGATGCACGTTTTTGTGTGGCATGTGACTCACGCTCCGCAGTATTCCACCACTCCATCAAGCTGTCAGTATCCTGTGAGACAGAGCAACACTGATGTCATCTCTAGACATTGCTTTCGCACAGTCAATTTCTTCCACTATTATCACTGAAATAGGACAGAGAATATACAACGAGTATATCAAACACCTTCCTAATATTGAGTTGCATTGCCCCCTTTTTGCCCTTAGAACAGCCTCAATTCGTCAGGGCATGGACTCTACAATGTGTCAAAAGCGTTCCACAGGGACGCTGGCCTATGTTGACTCCAATGCTTCCCACAGTTGTGTCAAGTTGGCTGGATGTTATTTGGATGGTGGACCATCCTTGATACACACGGGAAACTGTTGAGCGTGAAACCCAGAAGCATTGCAGTACTTGACACAAACCGGTGCACCTGGCACCTACTACCATAACTACTAACCTGTTCAAAGGCACTTACATTTTTTCTCTTGCCCATTCACTCTCTGAATGGCACACATACACAATTCATGTCGCAATCGTCTCAAGGCTTAAAAATCCTTCTTTAACCTGTCTCCTCCCATTCATTTACACTGATTGAAGTGGATTAAATAAGCGACATCAATAAGGGATCATAGCCTTCACCTGAATTCACCGGGTCTGTCTTTGCCATGGAAAGAGCAGGTGTTCTTAATGTTTTGTATTCTTGGTGTATATAGTACTGACATTTTACATTTACATTTACATTTAAGTCATTTAGCAGACGCTCTTATCCAGAGCGACTTACAAATTGGTGCATTCACCTATAATATCCAGTAGAACAACCACTTTACAATAGTGCATCTAAATCTTTTAAAGGGGGGGGTTAGAAGGATTACTTTATCCTATCCCAGGTATTCCTTAAAGAGGTGGGGTTTCAGGTGTCTCCGGAAGGTGGTGATTGACTCCGCTGTCCTGGCATCGTGAGGGAGCTTGTTCCACCATTGGGGTGCCAGAGCAGCGAACAGTTTTGACTGGGCTGAGCGGGAACTGTGCTTCCTCAGAGGTAGGGAGGCGAGCAGGCCAGAGGTGGATGAACGCAGTGCCCTTGTTTGGGTGTAGGGCCTGATCAGAGCCTGAAGGTACGGAGGTGCCGTTCCCCTCACAGCTCCGTAGGCAAGCACCATGGTCTTGTAGCGGATGCGAGCTTCAACTGGAAGCCAGTGGAGAGAGCGGAGGAGCGGGGTGACGTGAGAGAACTTGGGAAGGTTGAACACCAGACGGGCTGCGGCGTTCTGGATGAGTTGTAGGGGTTTGATGGCACAGGCAGGGAGCCCAGCCAACAGCGAGTTGCAGTAATCCAGACGGGAGATGACAAGTGCCTGGATTAGGACCTGCGCCGCTTCCTGTGTGAGGCAGGGTCGTACTCTGCGAATGTTGTAGAGCATGAACCTACAGGATCGGGTCACCGCCTTGATGTTAGTGGAGAACGACAGGGTGTTGTCCAGGATCACGCCAAGGTTCTTAGCACTCTGGGAAGAGGACACAAGGGAGTTGTCAACCGTGATGGCGAGATCATGGAACGGGCAGTCCTTCCCCGGGAGGAAGAGCAGCTCCGTCTTGCCGAGGTTCAGCTTGAGGTGGTGATCCGTCATCCACACTGATATGTCTGCCAGACATGCAGAGATGCGATTCGCCACCTGGTTGTCAGAAGGGGGAAAGGAGAAGATTAATTGTGTGTCGTCTGCATAGCATGTGAGGATATGACAGAGCCAAGTGACTTGGTGTATAGCGAGAATAGGAGAGGGCCTAGAAGAGAGCCCTGGGGGACACCAGTGGTGAGAGCACGTGGTGCGGAGACAGATTCTCGCCACGCCACCCGGTAGGAGCGACCTGTCAGGTAGGACGCAATCCAAGCGTGGGCCGCGCCGGAGATGCCCAGCTCGGAGAGGGTGGAGAGGAGGATCTGATGGTTCACAGTATCAAAGGCAGCAGATAGGTCTAGAAGGATGAGAGCAGAGGAGAGAGAGTTAGCTTTAGCAGTGCGGAGAGCCTCCGTGACACAGAGAAGAGCAGTCTCAGTTGAATGCCCAGTCTTGAAACCTGACTGATTAGGATCAAGAAGGTCGTTCTGAGAGAGATAGCAGGAGAGCTGGCCAAGGACGGCACGTTCAAGAGTTTTGGAGAGAAAAGAAAGAAGGGATACTGGTCTGTAGTTGTTGACATCGGAGGGATCGAGTGTAGGTTTTTTGGGGGGGATAGTTACATATTGGGATATTAGTTTTCTCCATAATTTTAAATAGGTAAAAGCCCTAATAATATGGTGATTTTTGAGTGACATTTGACTCTATTAAAATATAGACTGACCCCCTCTTCTTCCTCTTCATCCCTCAGACCTTCAGCAAGCTGTTCCTCTTTCTGAGCAGAATGCCACAGCCTGAGAGAGAGAAAGACAGGGAGAGAGAGAGAGGGAGGGAGTGAAAGATCGAGTTAAAGAGACAGAGGAGGGAAAAATGTGAGAAAGAGAAAGGAGAGGTGGAGGAGCGATTGTGGTTTAGTTTTAACGTCTTTGCTGTGCACACCTTACTGTTATAATGGATAGTCTGCACAGCCTTTCATGAGAACCGTGGCCTTTGTGTTCTCTCCCTCTCTCCCTCCTGTCGTCATCTCTATATTATCTTATCTGTTTCTGTTCATGGTCCATTTTTCCTGAGGACTTAAAATCCACTCTACAGTATGTAGAATAAGCAGTTCAGTTACATGGCTGTGAAGGGAATGTGTTTTCTATGGGAACCAGTCATTACAATTAGCCAATCCTCATATGTCTCCTCCCACCAGCCTCCTGTGTACTGCAAATAGTACTGTACATACGGGACATGCAAACAGACTCACATTACCTTGGACTCCATGAGCGGTGTATACCCATGGGGCACCTTTCAGTTCATCAAGAGGTTTCTCCTAAGAAACACACCATTATTAGAAACCCCAACATACACATTATATGGGCAAATGCAAAAGTGTAAAGAAACTAATGTAGTGTCACACACAGGCATACACACACAGTATAAATACATGAAGCACCTTGGAACCTCTGCAAGGTGTGTATTCATGAGCACCTTTTGGTTCATTCCGGGAACTGTACAAGAAAAACGTTTCAGCGTCATACAGACATTTAAAAATGGCATGAATACAGAAGCATGTGCACATACGGTTTTCCTTCCTTACATTTTCGAGGCTGATTGCGAACCCTCTGTGAGGCACAAACTTGTTTTGACCCGTTTACTTCTCTTCTGTTCAGGTGATAGAAAAGGTCTCAATGATAGACGTTTTATCCATTCTTTTGCAAGACCAAACCATACGAAATGGCAATCAACTTCCTTAAAGTGTTAAGCATGAGAAGAAAACATACATATCCACCTGTTTCATAATTTTCTTCCTCCTCTTCAGAGTTGTTATCCAAACCCGCAGCCTGTTAAACCAGAAAACAAATGTGGTGTTCCACAAGGATCAGTGTTAGCACCGCCAATTTTGTCATCACAACATTTATGCAATATAATCTGTTTTAATTTGAATGCGTTTTTCAGAATTTCATCATCTCTAGCACCTAACCAGTGTCTACATATGTGAAAACAACACATATGATCAGTGGATAAAAAGATGAGAAGAAAGGTCATAAAAAATGCTTCTCTGTGACATCACAGGGTAGGATTAAAAGTTAGAAACGGTGATTTTCAAAACCTGTCATGAGTTTCTTGCCCAATGGAGGGTATTTTGTTGATCCCCACGTCACTGTGAATCTCATAGTGTTTGAAAATCGCTGTTTTTAAAATGTTTTCACTTTTGAACTAAAAATGTAGAAATGCACCTTTTCAAATATGTTGACACTGGTATTGTGCTGGAGATAATAGAAATGAGGTTCAAAAGTGGAGTTGTCCTTGAAGAGGACTGCCTTTAAAAAGCAACAAATCCCTTTGAAAACAGCCTATGTGGCATCGATATGAGTCTGAAAAAGTTCTTTGAGTGTCAAAATTGACTACAAAGTGTAAATAGGATAATTTTGTAGATAAAGTCAGTCTGGGCTAAAACGGAGTTTGGAACATCCATGCGTCACAACAGGTAAATGAAGGTTGGGTTTTGATTACTGCAGTGATTGCTCTCTACCAATAGCATAGACAGTGTGACAGGCCTACTCAGCAGCTCTGACTGTTTACATAAGACAACACGTCACACATTTTTTTACTTTAGAAACACAGCACCAAACACCTTAATTATATTTAAAATTGCACAACTAAAACATTCTTGAGTTATCTTAGATTCCTTCTGGGGATTTTGAGGAAGTGAAATAGGCTCATTACCAAAATGCCGAATCGGTTAGGAAACACAGCTCCAAGACTGAAATCTCATTTTTCTAATGAGCAACATAAAAACACATGTGAAAATCTACATGTTCAGAGGAATTTTAGCCTGTTTTGGTGGGATGGAGTTTTGGCTTTCCTGGTGACATCACCAGGTGTTAAATTAGTCAACTCGTTCAACCCATTCAATAAACTCTTTGGAGAAAATAAATATTTGCGAAAAATTGACTCTAAAAACATAGCTGGTGATCTTGCTCGTTTCATGGTCAATTCATAGGGGCAGCTGGTGGAGCTACTCTTCCTGGTTCCTTGAGGCCCCCACACCGGCCCTATGCAGCCGTTTCTATATCAATATGAAATCATTTCTGAGTAACAATTAAGTACCTTACTGTAATATTATTTTTTTTTTATGTCACTTTTGCAGTGTTAGTTTATTCAGGTGTTATACATTATGATATCAGCCCACTGGGTTAAAAAGCCACTATGGCCAAGCTGTTGCTGCTTGAGTTTCTCAATGCTGTGGTGCCTAAAAAGACTGCTTATTATATACAGGTGATCACAAGTCCATAATGTACTATAGTTTGTTCAAATAGCATCACAGGGTCCACACCAAAATACCTGTAATGAGAGAGAGACACAGAGAGAGAGGGAGAGAGAGACACGCAAACACACACACACACACACACACACACACACACACACACACACACACACACACACACACACACACACACACACACACACACACACACACACACACACACTTTAAACCAGACAGAGAAAACACTTAATATATTGATATAGTGCTTCCACTCTGTGGTGTTATGTTGTACTGCAGTTTTGAGGAGAAGGAAGTGGAGGAGAGTGGAGGAGGAGAGTGAAAGTAAAAGATAAAGTACAATTGCACAGAGAACCAACACCAACTGAGTGGAAAACGTGGTTACAATTTCCAAATCCATTTTTCATCATTTTTCAACAACTAAGGTGAGAAAATGTTTACATTAAAGTAAGAACATTTTTGATTAAGGTTAGAAAGTGTTTAAATTATTATAGAGTTTGTGAAATCTGGTTTTACATTTACACTTCAATTTAACTTAGCAGATGCTCCTATCCAGAGAGACTTACAGTTAATGCCTCCATTTTAAGAGACAACCACATATCACAAAGTAAGAACATGTTCCCCCAATCAGGGTAAAGGACTATAACTGTAACTGTAATCCGTTGCATTACTAAGAAAAATATTGCAATCAGATAACATGTACTTTTGAAAAAAATGTATCATTATTATTTTTTGCAAACATCAAATTTTGAAATTATGTTTGTGAAAAAAATATTTAACACCTTTCTTTTTCGCAGTGTTATTCAAAATAGCAATGAAAAGAGTCACAATTTTAAGTTTGTTCCATCTGAGCGAGTCTGAGCACAAGTCAGACATCACTACTATATGATGACAAACCAAATGGGTTTGATGGATCGAGGGAAAAGGGCAGGAAAAGGCTTTTGTAGGCTACAGTCCAAGCTATGTCTTCCAATAGCTTATAGCCTCATTTTATAGAGATATAGCCTCATTTTATAGAGATATAGATATTTCGTTCAATTGGAAATATACATTTTTGTATTTTTCTAATGCATCTTAAAGGGAAAGTCATCTAAAAATGCATTACTGATTTGTGGTAATCCAAAAGTTACATTACTGAGTACAATTTTGGACAAGTAACTAGTGACAGTAAAGGATTACATTTAGAAAGTAACCCAACCCTGCCTACAATAAAGTAGTTATCAACAAAGTCAGTTCTAGTAGGAAAATACAAGTGCCAGTGTTATTCTGTTATTATTTTATTATTCATCTTAGATCCCTTGAAGCTTTCCTCAGACAACCCTCAACCATCATCACCTCTGGATGTTCTACATCCACCAGACCTGCAGTAATTCAGCTGAGTATGTTTTGACAGGAGTTTATCATTAGTGCTGTTGTGGGGAAATGACATAGAGTATATTATACAATAGTGTGTTCATGTGAGACTTTTACTATTTGCAATCGAGTCAGTTTTAGCTATCTTTATGAACAGTATGTATATATGCATATGTGTGCGTGTGTGTGTGTGTGGAGTGATGGGGTAAGACATTTGTACTAGGCTAATGAGATATATATTATTTATTGAAATGACCTTTGAACAGCAGTAAATACAGCAGATTGTAACTTTAGCATAACACCACACTTACAGTTCCCCTTATTTGTTTTACTGTACCTCCCTAAAGTTGAGGTTTGCAGGAATTGGTGAAAATATCGCCATGGCATAAAAAATGAATGCTTGAAGATGGAATACAGGCTACCTGGAATGTTAGGCATTTTTGGTGGGATGGAGTTTTGGCCTGCTTGGTGGTGTTACCAGGCAGTAAATTAGTTAGACCAATAAGAAAGAGAGTTCCAAACCTCTCTGCCAATAACAGCTAGTTTTCAGTTTGCCCCTCCCCACTCAGACCACTCCCAGACAGTCCTAACAAAATTTTAGCTTATTTTTACCATTTTAATTGAAAACAATCACAGTAAAGTACTTCATTTTCACCCAAAAATGATTTGATATTGAGATAAAAACAGCTGTGTTGGAACCTTAGCTGAGATAGTTAATTTAATGAGATATTAAGTTTCAAATGTTAATTTAGTCATCAAAATGGTTTGTGGGTTTCTATATCAATATGAACTCATTTCTGAGTAACAATTAAGTGCCTTACTGTAATATTATTTTCATTCAAATTGTCAAAAATATGTATATTTTTAATGTCACTTTTGCGGTGTTAGATTAATCAGGTGTTATACATTATGATACCGGCACACTGGGTTAAAAAAGGCACTATGGCCAAGCTGTTGCTGCTTGAGTGAACCCAGTACTCCCATTTCTCAATGCTGTGGTGCCTAAAAAGACTGCTTATTATATACAGGTGATCACAAGTCCACAATGTACTATGGTTTGTCCAAATAGCACCACAGGGTCCACACCAAAATGAGATAGAGAGAGAGAGAGAGAGAGAGAGAGAGAGAGAGAGAGAGAGAGAGAGAGAGAGAGAGAGAGAGAGACGCAGGCACGCACGCACCTACACTTAAAACCAGACAGAGAAACACTTGATATATTGATATAGTGCTGCCGCTCTGTGGTGTTATGTGGTACTTGCTGCTTGAGTTTCTCAATGCTGTGGTGCCTAAAAAGACTGCTTATTATATACAGGTGATCACAAGTCCATAATGTACTATAGTTTGTTCAAATAGCATCACAGGGTCCACACCAAAACACCTGTAATGAGAGAGAGACACAGAGAGAGAGGGAGAGAGAGACACGCAAACACACACACACACACACACACACACACACACACACACACACACACACACACACACACACACACACACACACACACACACACACACACACACACACACACACACTTTAAACCAGACAGAGAAAACACTTAATATATTGATATAGTGCTTCCACTCTGTGGTGTTATGTTGTACTGCAGTTTTGAGGAGAAGGAAGTGGAGGAGAGTGGAGGAGGAGAGTGAAAGTAAAAGATAAAGTACAATTGCACAGAGAACCAACACCAACTGAGTGGAAAACGTGGTTACAATTTCCAAATCCATTTTTCATCATTTTTCAACAACTAAGGTGAGAAAATGTTTACATTAAAGTAAGAACATTTTTGATTAAGGTTAGAAAGTGTTTAAATTATTATAGAGTTTGTGAAATCTGGTTTTACATTTACACTTCAATTTAACTTAGCAGATGCTCCTATCCAGAGAGACTTACAGTTAATGCCTCCATTTTAAGAGACAACCACATATCACAAAGTAAGAACATGTTCCCCCAATCAGGGTAAAGGACTATGACTGTAACTGTAATCCGTTGCATTACTAAGAAAAATATTGCAATCAGATAACATGTACTTTTGAAAAAAATGTATCATTATTATTTTTTGCAAACATCAAATTTTGAAATTATGTTTGTGAAAAAAATATTTAACACCTTTCTTTTTCGCAGTGTTATTCAAAATAGCAATGAAAAGAGTCACAATTTTAAGTTTGTTCCGTCTGAGCGAGTCTGAGCACAAGTCAGACATCACTACTATATGATGACAAACCAAATGGGTTTGATGGATCGAGGGAAAAGGGCAGGAAAAGGCTTTTGTAGGCTACAGTCCAAGCTATGTCTTCCAATAGCTTATAGCCTCATTTTATAGAGATATAGCCTCATTTTATTACTATCTGTAGTAGAAGGCAATGGTTTAGAAGGGCCTACATGACTAACCTATAAAGTAAAATGCAACATCCATTTATGGCCCGCTTTGTAAACTCTAAAATAGATTTATCCTTTCATCTTCAAATAATATTTTTGCAGGAATCTCCTTGCGAATGATTTTGCCGAAGATTGTATTACCGTCGGCCTGGGCAACCTGAGCTTTTGCTATCTCGTTGTCAGAAAATGACTATTTAACTGTTCTCTAGTTTGGTACATTTTCCCGCCAGCTAATCAATCATGATACTGTAATTGACCTCAGTAACTTCTGATCTATTTATTCTAATTATTATTTGCTATTTCGTTCAATTGGAAATATACATTTTTGTATTTTTCTAATGCATCTTAAAGGGAATGTAATCTAAAAGTATATTACTGATTACAATTTTGGACAGGTAACTAGTGACAGTAAAGGATTACATATAGAAAGTAACCCAACCCTGCCCCCAATAAAGTAGTTATCAACAAAGTCAGTTCTAGTAGGAAAATACAAGTGCCAGTGTTATTCTGTTAATTATTTTATTATTCATCTTAGATCCCTTGAAGCTTTCCTCAGACAACCCTCAACCATCATCACCTCTGGATGTTCTACATCCACCAGACCTGCAGTAATTCAGCTGAGTATGTTTTGACAGGAGTTTATCGTTAGTGCTGTTGTGGGGAAATGACATAGAGTATATTATACAATAGTGTGTTTATGTGAGACTTTTACTATTTGAAATCGAGTCAGTTTTAACTATCTTTATGAACAGTATTTATATATGCATATGTGTGTGTGATGGGTTAACACATTTGTAGTAGGCTAATGAGATTATTTATTGAAATGACCTTTGAACAGCAGTAAATATAGCAGATTATAACTTTAAGATAACAGCTGTAATGGAGACGAAGGGAGTCAGGCTGCAGTTGGTGAGTTGAACATAAACAAACATGGAGCGATACAAACCAAGAGAAGCGTCTGACATGAAAACAGAACCAATACAGCCCGGTGAGAAAAGCTACAGAGTACTAGATATAGGGATAGTAATCAGGGTAGTGATGAAGTCCAGGTGTGTCTGATGATAGGGCGCAGGTGTGCGTAATGATGGGCTGCCAGGACCGGCAACGTCGAGCGGGAGTAGACGTGACCGTACACCGAATAGAGGGATGCCCCGAGGAGCGGGCCGGTCGGCAAAGGTAGAAATCTCAGATGATGTTGGATCTCGAATGTCGTCCACCCGTACCCAACACTGCTCCTCTAGACCGTACCCCTCCCAGTCCACCAGGTACTGGAGCCGACCCCCACGATGTCAGGTGTCCAGGAAGGATCTGACGGCATAGGCAGGGCTTCCCTCGATGTCCAGGGGATGTGGAGGGGTGTCGTGGTGTTTGGCCTCAGCTTGCGGACCAAGAACCCCCGGCCTGAGGAGGGATCCGGTAGTTAGTGGGGAGCTCTAGTCTATGTCACCTCTGACAGAACAGAGTGATAGATAAATGATAAGTAATCAAGGTAGTAATGAAGTCCAGGTTTAACTGATGGGGCGCAGGTGTGCGTAAAGGTGGGTTGCCAGGACCGGTGGTTAGTAAACCGGCGACGTTGAGCGCCGGAGGAGCGAGAGTAGACGTGACAACCGCACTTGTGGGCAATAATTCAAAACTGCCCTGTCCTTCACCTCCCATAAATATAAAAACATATTCATATCTATACATTATTATATATATATATATATATATATATTTTTTTTTTTTGAACAAAAATATAAACACAACATGCAACAATTTCAACAATTTTACTGAGTTACAGTTCCTTTCAGGAAATCAGTCAATTGAAATTAATTCCGTAGGCCCTAATCTATGGATTTCAGATGACTGGGCAGGGGCACAACCATGGGTGGGCCTGGGAGGGCATAGGGCCACCCACTAGGGAGCCAGGCCCAAAAAGTCAGAATTCGTTTTTCCCCACAAAAGGGCTTTATTATAGACAGAAATACTCCTCAGTTTCATCAGCTGTCCGGGTGGCTGGTCTCAGACGATCCTGTTGGTGAAGAAGCCGGATGTGGAAGTCCTGGGCTGGCATGGCTACATGTAGTCTGCGGTTGTGAAGACGGTTGGACGTACTGCCAAATTCTCTGAAACGACGTTGGAGGCAGCTTATGGTAGAGAAATGAACATTTAATTATCTGGCAACAGCTCTGATGGACATTCCTGCAGTCAGCATGCCAATTGCATGTTCCCTCAAAACTTGAGATATCTGTGGCATTGTGCTGTGTGACCAAACAGCACATTTTAGAGTGGCCTTTTACTATCCCCAGCACAAGGTGCATCTGTGTAATGATCATGCTGTTTAACCAGCTTCTTGATATGCCACACCTGTCAGGGGGATGGATTATCTTGGCAAAGGAGAAATGCTCACCAATAGGGATGTAAAAAAATGTGCACAACATTGAAACATGGGACCAACACTTTACGTGTTACGTTTATATTTTTGTTCAGTATAAATATGCAGCACATATTGACCTACAAATACACTATAAATAGCTACACTTTGATAAAACTTATGTCCACTACCATCGTCTTGTCTATTGATTCATCCTTGTGTTCTGTTTCTACAGCCTCTCCCTCTCCAGCACACAACTAAGATCTGCAGCTTCTGGTGAACCGTCTAAGAGGAAGACAATTAACAAAGTCAGATATGACAACTGCTGGAAACAGACGTAGCAAGGAAATTGGCCATGATAGTAAGTAATATTTATTAACTTATTAAAGCGGTTTCACCCAGAGCAACCCACATAAAAAAATACAGTTTACTATATAATACTAGTGGTTAGAGCGTTGGGCCAGTAACCGAAAGGTTGCTGGATCGAATCCCCGAGCTGACAAGGTAAAAATCTGTCATTCTGCCCCTGAGCAAGGCCGTTAAGCCACTGTTACCCGGGCGCCGAAGACGTGGATGTCGATTTAAGGCAGCCCCCCGCACCTCTCTGATTCTGAGGGGTTGGGTTAAATGCAGAAGACACATTTCAGTTGAAGGCATTCAGTTGTACAACTGACTAGGTATCCCCCTTTCCACCTATAGTTCTTATCATAGAATTCTGTAGTATTCTGTAGTAGACTGTAGTATACTATAGTACACTGTACTATCCCTCTATCATGTAGTGCTTACTATATAATTTTGTAGTGTACTACAGTATAGTACAGTAATGTCTTTAAAAACACTACAGTAAATACTACAGTAATGTCTGAAAAAATACTACAGTAAATACTACAGTAATGTCTGCAAAAACACTACAGTAAATACTACAGTATACTACAGTCATATCTGCAAAAAAACACAACTCTAAATACTACAGTATGTAAATATTGTAATACTACTACAGTATACTATAGTATTTTTTCATGTGGGAAGGCTTAATTTTTATCACGGGTTGTCGACAATGCAGATTTTAAAGGCAATGTTACCATGTTCGGGGGGGGAGGGTTGCTTTCACGGTAAAAGAAAGCAGATATTGGCTCAGTCTGAATTTACCTTTAAATGGCGCATTGTATACAGGCGTGACCGATTTGAATCTGGCCCCAAGTTTCTTCCTGGTATACCCTACAAGAGATTATCATTATATTTCATGACATGACTACAAATATTCCTGGACAAAAGATACAAATAACAATAATAATCCACTACCTTTGTACTTAGAGATTTAGGTGTAATAAAGTAGCCTAGCAGATATAAGAGTTGGGACCATAACCGAAAGATTGCTCATTGGAATCCCCAAGCCGACTAGGTGAAAAATTTGTCAATGTGCCCTTGAGAAAAGCACAAAATCCCAATTGCTCTGGATAAGAGTGTATGCTAAAATGTAAATATACTGCTCAAAAAAATAAAGGGAACACTTAAACAACACATCCTGAATGAAATAAATAATCTTATTAAATACTTTTTTCTTTACATAGTTGAATGTGCTGACAACAAAATCACACACAAATAATCAATGGAATCCAATTTATCAACCCATGGAGGTCTGGATTTGGAGTCACACTCAAAATTAAAGTGGAAAACCACACTACAGGCTGATCCAACTTTGATGTAATGTCCTTAAAACAAGTCAAAATGAGGCTCAGTAGTGTGTGTGGCCTCCACGTGCCTGTATGACCTCCCTACAACGCCTGGGCATGCTCCTGATGAGGTGGCGGATGGTCTCCTGAGGGATCTCCTCCCAGACCTGGACTAAAGCATCTGCCAACTCCTGGCAGTCTGTGGTGCAACGTGGCGTTGGTGGATGGAGCGAGACATGATGTCCCAGATGTGCTCAATTGGATTCAGGTCTGGGGAACGGGCGGGCCAGTCCATAGCATCAATGCCTTCCTCTTGCAGGAACTGCTGACACACTCCAGCCACATGAGGTCTAGCATTGTCTTGCATTAGGAGGAACCCAGCGCCAACCGCACCAGCATATGGTCTCACAAGGGGTCTGAGGATCTCATCTCGATACCTAATGGCAGTCAGGCTACCTCTGGCGAGCACATGGAGGGCTGTGCAGCCCCCCAAAGAAATGCCACCCCACACCATGACTGACCCACCGCCAAACCGGTCATGCTGGAGGATGTTGCAGGCAGCAGAATGTTCTCCACGGCGTCTCCAGACTCTGTCACGTCTGTCACGTGCTCAGTGTGAACCTGCTTTCATCTGTGAAGAGCACAGGGCGCCAGTGGCGAATTTGCCAATCTTGGTATTCTCTGGAAAATGCCAAACGTCCTGCACGGTGTTGGGCTGTAAGCACAACCCCCACCTGTGGACGTCGGGCCCTCATACCACCCTCATGGAGTCTGTTTCTGATTGTTTGAGCAGACACATGCACATTTGTGGCCTGCTGGAGGTCATTTTGCAGGGCTCTGGCAGTGCTTCTCCTGCTCCTCCTTGCACAAAGGCGGAGGTAGCGGTTGTTTCCCTCCTACGACCTCCTCCACGTCTCCTGATGTACTGGCCTGTCTCCTGGTAGCGCCTCCATGCTCTGGACACTATGCTGACAGACACAGCAAACCTTCTTGCCACAGCTCGCATTGATGTGCCATCCTGGATGAGCTGCACTACCTGAGCCACTTGTGTGGGTTGTAGTCTTCGTCTCATGCTACCACTAGAGTGAAAGCACCGCCAGCATTCAAAAGTGACCAAAACATCAGCCAGGAAGCATAGGAACTAAGAAGTGGTCTGTGGTCCCCACCTGCAGAACCACTCCTTTATTGGGGGTTGCCTATAATTTGCCTATTGGGGGTTGCCTATAATTTCCACCTGTTGTCTATTCCATTTGCACAACAACCTGTGAAATGTATTGTCATTCGGATTTGCGTCCTAAGTGGACAGTTTGATTTCACAGAAGTGTGATTGACTTGGAGTTACATTGTGTTGTTTAAGTGTTCCCTTTATTTTTTTGAGCAGTGTATATATTTTTGGACAGTGAAGCAAAACATTTAAATTTGGCACTATACTCTAACATTTTGGATTTGAGGTAAAACGTTTGATATGAGGTGACCGTACAGAATGTCACCTTTTTATTTGAGGGTATTTTCAGACATCTGTTTTACCATTTAGAAATGATACACTTTATGTATAGTGAGGGAAAAAAGTATTTGATCCCCTGCTGGTTTTGTACGTTTGCCCACTGACAAAGAAATGATCAGTCTATAATTTTAATAGTAGGTTTATTTGAACAGTGAGAGACAGAATAACAACAAAAAAATCCAGAAAAACACATGTCAAAAATGTTCTAAATTGATTTGCATTTAAATGAGGGAAATAAGTACTTGACCCCTCCGCTAAACATGACTTAGTACTTGGTGGCAAAACCCTTGTTGGCAATCACAGAGGTCAGACGTTTCTTGTAGTTGGCCACCAGGTTTGCACACATCTCAGGAGGGATTTTGTCCCACTCCTCTTTGCAGATCTTCTCCAAGTCATTAAGGTTTCGAGGCTGACGTTTGGCAACTCGAACCTTCAGCTCCCTCCACAGATTTTCTATGGGATTAAGGTCTGGAGACTGGCTAGGCCACTCCAGGACCTTAATGTGCTTCTTCTTGAGCCACTCCTTTGTTGCCTTGGCCGTGTGTTTTGGGTCATTGTCATGCTGGAATACCCATCCACGACCCATTTCCAATGCCCTGGCTGAGGGAAGGAGGTTCTCACCCAAGATTTGATGGTACATGGCCCTGTCCATCGTCCCTTTGATGCGGTGAAGTTGTCCTGTCCCCTTAGCAGAAAAACACCCCCAAAGCATAATGTTTCCACCTCCATGTTTGACGGTGGGGATGGTGAGCTTGGGGTCATAGGCAGCATTCCTCCTCCTCCAAACACAGTAAGTTGAGTTGACGCCAAAGAGCTCCATTTTGGTCTCATCTGACCACAACACTTTCACCCAGTTGTCCTCTGAATCATTCAGATGTTCATTGGCAAACTTCAGACGGGCATGTATATGTGCTTTCTTGAGCAGGGGGACCTTGCGGGCACTGCAGGATTTCAGTCCTTCACGGTGTAGTGTGTTACCAATTGTTTTCTTGGTGACTATGGTTCCAGCTGCCTTAAGATCATTGACAAGATCCTCCCGTGTAGTTCTGGGCTGATTCCTCACCGTTCTCATGATCATTGCAACTCCACGAGGTGAGATCTTGCATGGAGCCCCAGGCCGAGGGAGATTGACAGTTCTTTTGTGTTTCTTCCATTTGCGAATAAAAGAACCAACTGTTGTCACCTTCTCACCAAGCTGCTTGGCGATGGTCTTGTAGCCCATTTCAGCCTTTTATAGTTCTACAATCTTGTCCCTGACATCCTTGGAGAGCTCTTTGGTCTTGGCCATGGTGGAGAGTTTGGAATCTGATTGATTGATTGCTTCTGTGGACAGGTGTCTTTTATACAGGTAACAAACTGAGATTAGGAGCACTCCCTTTAAGTGTGCTCCTAATCTCAGCTCGTTACCTGTATAAAAGACACCTGGGAGCCAGAAATCTTTCTGATTGAGAAGGGGTCAAATACTTATTTCCCTCATTAAAATGCAAATCAATTTAGAACATTTTTAACATGCGTTTTTCTGGATTTTTTAGTTTGTTATTCTGTCTCTCACTGTTCAAATAAACCTACCATTAAAATTATAGACTGATCATTTCTTTGTCAGTGGGCAAACGTACAAAATCAGCAGGGGATCAAATACTTTTTTCCCTCACTGTATGTGTGGTCTTTTATTCCAAGCACGGAATGACTACATCAAGCTTTTGACTCTACAAACTTGTTGGATACATTTGCAGTTTGTTTTGGTTGTGTTTCTGATTATTTTGTGTCCCATAGAAATGAATGGTCAATAATGAATTGTGTTATTTTGGAGTCACTTTTATTGTAAATAGTAATTTAATATATTTCTGAACACTTCTACTTTAATGTGGATGCTACCAGGATTATGGATCATTTTTTTTAGAGTCACAAGCTTGATGTAATCATTGCGTGCTAGAAATATATGACCAAAATACAACACTTTTGACTACTTTAATACACTACAGTGTGTACAAAACATTAAGAACACCTTACGAATATTGAGTTACACCCCTTTTTGCCCTCAGAACAGCCTGAATTCCTTGGGGCATGGACTCTACAAGGTGTCGAAAGCATTCCACAGGGATGCTGGGCCCATGTTGACTTCAATGCTTCCCACAGTTGTGTCAAGTTGGCTGGATGTCCATTGGGTGATGGATCATTCTTGATACACACGGGAACCTGTTGAGCATGAAAATCCCAGCAGCGTTGCAGTTCTTGACACAAACCGATGTGCCTGGCACCTACTACCATACTCTGTTCATAGGCACTTAATTCATTTGTCTAGCCATTTCACCCTCTGAATGGCACACATACGCAATCCATGTCTCAATTGTCTCAAGGCTTAAAAATCCTTCTTTAACCTGTCTCCTCTCCTTCATCTACACTGATTGAAGTGGATTTAACCTTCTGACATCAATAAGGGATCACTGCTTTCACCTGGATTCACCTGGTCAATCTATGTCATGAAAAGAGCAGGTGTTCATAATGTTTTGTACAATCAGTGTATAAATGAATTTGATACTTATGACACCTTCAAAAGGGGGACTAGATAAATAAAGTGCATTAATTTCTAATCGGTAAAAAATATATGTATGCAAATACCCTCAAATAAAATGTGACATTCTGTACTGTCACCTCATTTAAAACATTTGATCTCAAATAATGAGCCAAATTAACAAATATTTTTGCTTCACTGTCCAAATAAATATGAAGGGGAGTGTATGTGAACGCATAACTGAAACTTGGTTAAACTAAGATGTTTTTCAACACTAACTGAGATCAGAAGTAACTGGTAAATTAGGTATTCAATGAGAAATGTTAATTGGTGGGTGGGTTGTGGGTTTGTGTTTTTCCTCTGGATAACATTGTTCTGATAATTATATATATTTCTTCCAGTGTCAAAAGAACTAGGAAACCTCAAGCATGACATCAAGTCATTCAAGGAACTCTTTGATGGAAAGAAAACAGATTTACAAGAAAGAGCAAATTACTTTAAACAGAAAGCTGCTGATATTAAGAGTATGCAGGACAAAGCTGCCATATACAGGAATGTTGTGTTTGGAATTACGGCATTGGGATTAGGTCTAACTTTTGTTACTGGCGGCACCTCCCTGCTCGTTACAGGGACACTTAGTGGAGCTGCTATCGCTGCTTCTAACACCATCAAGAACATATTAGAGAATAATGGCAAAGAGAAAATTAAGAACAATGCAGAAGAATTCAATAAAAATATTCAACCAATTGTTGAATGCCTGGAAAAAATCCAAACAAATGTTCAAACATTAGAGGAACTGTTCTCCTCCACATCCATGGTAGCTGCAGGTCTGAGTACAGCAGCAAAAGTAACCAGACTGCTGAAGAATGTGGCTGAACTGTGCAAAAGCATTGAGCTTGGTGCAGTACGATTGGAAGTGGTGTTACTTGACATCGTCCGTCTTCTTGACATGATCATGGCCATCTTTGAGGTCCGTAGGGACGAGGCTCTTGAAAATAAGTTCTTTGCTAAAATCATGGAATCAGCTGAACTGTGTCGGAAGACAATAATTGACTTTGAAACGTTGACAGGAGAATTCAACAAAGTGTCAGATTTCTTACAACATTTCTGAAAACTATCAGGCGGTACACTGTGCCATGATAGATCTGAGACTGAAGAAAACTGCTCAATTCTATCAATGCTGTGATGCATAACAAGTCTGGATATGATGCACAGGTGGTTGAACTTCTACTTTAACTTGGACAAATAATGGCAGAAACAGAAGAGAAATTGGGAACTAAGTTAGTTTGTCTATGTCCACTCAGTGCTCCATAGTGTAAATATTTTGTAAAATCAATGTCAATTATTTTTTACTTTCATGCCTCTTCTCTTTTGTGAATTGTACATGTCACAGTTCAAAGGAACTATTCATCTGACAATGTTAAATTAATTTAAGTGTAAGAAAACAATTAAGAATCTAAAATAAATATTTTTCTACAAATACTTGGTTTCAGTTTCAAATGTTTTGCAAAAGAAACACTCTGAAATATGTGTGACATTGTTTTGTTAGAATAAAGTTTAGGATATTGGGATTAGCTTTTTGTTTTTTGCTGGAGAGTCTGGGGTTATGCCTCGTAAGAATATCAAGTGCGTCACTGCTCTCATCCAGGGCCAAGGAGAAATAGTGCTTCGTCTGGAAGTGTGGGGACAAGTTGTAATATTTCAAGACGGCGATGCTCTCTTTGCTTTCTAAGCACACAGCTTTCTCTGATACCTCAATAAAGAAATAATTTGATGTCCACTCTTGCTGGAACACCCTACATTCATTGTCTACTTTTCTTTTATATGAATTCTTAAAACAAAAATCTAGCTAGCTACTGTGGAGGTGGTAGTAGTGGAGGTGGTAGTAGGAGAGGTGGAGGTGGTAGTAGTGGAGGTGGTAGTAGGAGAGGTGGAGGTGGTAGTAGGAGAGGTGGAGGTGGAAGTAGGAAAGGTGGAGGTGGTAATAGGAGAGGTGGAGGTTGTACATTTACATTTACGTCATTTAGCAACTTACAAATTGGTGCATTCACCTTATGATATCCAGTGGAACAACCACTTTACAATAGTACATCTGTATCTTTTTTTGGGGGGGGGGTTGGAAGGATTACTTATCCTATCCCAGGTATTCCTTAAAGAGGTGTGGTTTCAGGTGTCTCCGGAAGGTGGTGATTGACTCTGCTGTCCTGGCGTCGTGAGGGAGCTTGTTCCACCATTGGGGTGCCAGAGCAGCGAACAGTTTTGACTGGGCTGAGCGGGAACTGTGCTTCCGCTGAGGTAGGGGGGCCAGCAGGCCAGAGGTGGATGAACGCATAGCCCTTGTTTTGGTGTAGGGACTGATCAGAGCCTGAAGGTACGGAGGTGCCATTCCCCTCACAGCTCCGTAGGCAAGCACCATGGTCTTGTAGCAGATGCGAGCTTCAACTGGAAGCCAGTGGAGAGAGCAGAGGAGCGGGGTGACGTGAGAGAACTTGGGAAGGTTGAACACCAGACGGGCTGCGGCATTCTGGATGAGTTGTAGGGGTTTAATGGCACAGGCAGGGAGCCCAGCCAACAGCGAGTTGCAGTAATCCAGACGGGAAATGACAAGTGCCTGGATTAGGACCTGCGTCGCTTCCTGTGTGAGGCAGGGTCGTACTCTGCGAATGTTGTAGAGCACGAACCTACAGGATCGGGTAGTAGGAGAGGTGGAGATTGTAGAAGGAGAGAGATGTTGTAGTAGTGGCTGTAGTGATGTTTTTTTTAAAGGTGTATTCTCACCGGCAGAGTAGAAAAATGTGTAAAACAACAGTTAAACGCTCCATCTTGAAAAGTAACAGGAAATACAATAAGTAGTCCTATAGTGCCTATAACGATGTTATGAATGTCTTCTGAGCATGTTATGTATGCACAAACCTGAGTAAATTTGTGTATGTATTCTAGGTCTCTAACATTTCATGTATTGTTAGGGTTGCAAAAATAAATCCCAGGAAATCCAGAATCTTCCAGCCAGGATTTCTGAAATATCTTGGAATTTTGGGAAGTTACCAGATTTTTAAACCCTATCTACAGGTGCGGTATGTATTGTGAAGCATAGGTCTACAGTAAGAACAGGAGATAATTAAACCTCAGAGAGGGTTGATGAAATACCCCAATGATGCTTTTAAAATAAGATACAATGTTTGTCTTGCTGCTAGGTCTCTCCATTAATTTAATGTCTATTTAAGGTGCAGATCTATGTTGTACTTGTTGGTTCTTACCTCCTACATGATCTGTTCCCAGACTTCCCACAGAGCAGTTATGTCCTTTTCAAAATCTTGATGGTATCCTCTTACTACCTTTCCCAGGTTCTCCTGGTGTCAAACATGGTTCCTTTTAGTCTATTTCATATCACTCTTTTTGATCAATAACTTAAATAATCAGATGATATCATGCAGTGAAATCGCTAAATCTGCCCTCAGGCTCTTCTGTGGGATTCTCTAGAATATGGGTGTCAATGTTGACATGGCATTATAACAGGGATGTAATGTAAACGATGGATCTAGCTGATTGTCCTGACCAGTTAAAGTAACCAGGAGTTGTGTTCATTAGGCACCAAATGGAAGAAAAGGAACTGAAACAGGGAATGGACTTAATGGACAACAGGAAACACCCATTTTTGTTTTCTGTTGCAAAACAAAAACGTTTCAAAACGTTTTCCATCGAGTACCCGAATGAACATGACCCTGGTTTCACACAAACAGAGAAATGTATTTGGGAGTACTAAGTAATAACAGGCAGCGGCGGATTTAGGTATAGGCGACATGGGCAGCCGTCCAGGGTGGCATCTTGCCGGGGGCAGCACGGGGCGACTGCACAAAAAGATTTGGAATGGTGACATTTGCGCAATCAGTTATCTATCTCTCATTTGCACGTCACGTCAATGATATCATGTCACCGTGTGGGACTGTGGGTCAATTAATCTTGTCGTCCTGATTCTAGTTGACCTCAGGTCTCCCCACTGGAAGCCAGAGGTAGAGGGAGAGGGAGCAGGGGGAATCTATCAAGTAGCGTACCTCTAACATTGTACAGTACTAATGCAATTAGTCAAATCAGTCACACTACGAAATGCTACCAAATAAACCACAATTCATTCATAATACTGTGAATATATAGTTTCACAGACATATTGTTGCATTTTTTATGGTTTGTGCGAAATCGTTAAGAATAATATAAAACCAGTCTGCACACCACCAAGGTGAATTGTTTTGGTCTTGACTCTTGGTTGACAGTGTTGGAGGATGGGTAATGTATTGATGCTCGAGTGCCAAATCAACACAAATGGATAAGTAAAGGTCTAAGCCATCAGGTGCCCAGTTTAGGAAAAAGAGGAAAGAAGAGGAGAAACTCATGAAAGATAAAGGTATGCAGCTACGTCATCTCTTGATGAGTATAATATTATGCATGTAATGAAATAGTATAACACTTATGTTTGTTAACCTATGTTGCTTGCTATGTTATTACACATAGGGGGACAATATTCCGTTTTCTGTCCAACTAGCTTACTTAACATTGGATATCATTTCACACAGTTTCATCATGATAACGTGTGTAGCCTGCAGCAAACCGATTACAACCTAACTAACACATTATTGATTTGGATAACTTTCATTGAGGTGACATCATAAAGGTTTTCTGTGATTGTATTGACTAGGTCCTGAGCTCAGTGAGGGGAATTTCCAATGCTATAGGTTAACTTAAAAGACGTCTACATTATGCTGATATTTTGTATCTTTTGTAATATATTTAGTCTTTTGGGGTGAATAAAAATGAGTTAGTACAGAATGGTGCTTTTGTTGTTGTTGGCGGGGGGAGGGTTCGCCCAGGGAGCCATACAAGCTAGAACCGCCACTGATAACAGGTTATACAGAGAGAGGAGTTGGGTTTCTCTTGCTATGCCAGGAAGTACTATTGTTCTCTGTAGGAAAATGCAGCGTGTGGTGGGTTGTGTTGATTAGCAATCAGGTGAACCACGGCAACATAACAAGTATATGGATAAGTACAGCAGAAGACGCCAGATTGGTTGATGTCGTTCTCAAACAAAAACATAGCCTAAACACAATAGACATTCATACACATTTGTTCAAGCAATTCCCAATCTCCTCTCTGATGTAAACTCACTCCAATCTCCTCTCTGATGTAAACTCACTCCAATCTCCTCTCTGATGTAAACTCACTCCAATCTCCTCTCTGATGTAAACTCACTCCAATCTCCTCTCTGATGTAAACTCACTCCAATGTCCTGTCTGATGTAAACTCACTCCAATCTCCTCTCTGATGTAAACTCACTCCAATCTCCTCTCTGATGTAAACTCCCTCCAATCTCCTCTCTGATGTAAACTCACTCCAATCTCCTCTCTGATATAAACTCACTCCAATCTCGTCTGATGTAAACTCACTCCAATCTCCTCTCTGATGTAAACTCACTCCAATCTCCTCTCTGATGTAAACTCACTCCAATCTCCTCTCTGATGTAAACTCACTCCAATCTCGTCTGATGTAAACTCACTCCAATCTCCTCTCTGATGTAAACTCACTACAATGTCATTTTGAATATCACAAATTGGACTAATAAAGAAAAGAACATAGTCAAGATTTCTTCTTGTCTTTTATTACTACTCAGTAATGTTTTAGGTTGTTCATTTTATTACACAGACAAATTAGCCACACAAGTAAATTTGATTGTATTCTGTTATTTTTTTAAATTTTTGTTAATCATTTATATTATTCTCCCTTTTGTTTAGTGCTGTTGCTAAAAAAAGTTACACAAGAACTAACACACTGTTGTCTAACTTGTGAGCACACTGAGGCGGTAAACTAACACTTCACTTAATAAAACGAAATGGTCAACAACAAAATAGGAAAATAAGAGTATGATTGAAGGAAAAACGAGAGTAAAAACCAAAAAGAAGAAATGGACAAGCGTACATTCACACAGCCCCGCCCACTGTCAACTCAAACAGTAAGCCCCCCCTTCTCCCTTTATTGGTAAACTATTAGGCTCCACCCATTTCCCCTTTGTTAGTCGAGGCTCCCATTCCAGATTGGTTGATTCTCAATGCAAGACTAGGAGGAGCCTAAATATCATTAACATAACATTCCAATTATTATCTAGGAACATCATCACCCCCATCATCATCATCATCACAATACTCTTCTCATCCGACCTATCCTCAGTATCTTCATCAACAACCATCCAACCAGACTACTCTAAAAAGTGAGGAAGGGGGAGGAACTCTGAAGAGAATCGGAAAGAAACGAGCAAACAGGTTTGTAAAATTCAAAGTAATTATTTTTAAATGTTATATAAGCCATATTAATGATTGCACTGAACTACGGAAACCAAACACACACATTGCATGCACACACACATTCACACACCCGAAAACATACACACAGCTCTCCAAGTGTATTCTGTAATTGAGTCAAATAACAGTGTGTTCAGTCCATTGGTTAGGATCAGGGCAGTGTTAAGCTTCACATGAATGTACTTTTAGTCTATGACCTTTTACTATATGTAGATCACATTAACAATTTAAAATTCAGTTTTCACTGAAAGTATATTACAATCCTATAAAACAATCGTATAAAACTGTTTTTAGCTTTGACTTTGAGTATATGACAAGTCTACAACACTTCTAAATGTTCTAACTGGCAATCATACAGAGAAGGGTTCCTATAGTATGACTTGATGAGTGTGGACAGTCACCCTCTAGGTTTAGGGTGTAGTGTAAGGGTGTAGGGTTAGGGAGTTGGCAGTGTAGGGGCTGGTTCATTGTTGATTTATAAGAAGGTCCGATGGGACAGGGGATGGGTTCTATCCTATCCTCATCTCACCTCTTAAATTGTGCTTAGAACGTATGAGAGCTTTCAAATGCACACACACTTGCACGGGACATAAACACAGTCACAAACGCGCCCAAACACCCAGGAACACACAGAGTCACACAATAATGCCTTATTTCACACTCCCTTCTCTATACGGATACCTCTATACTCTAGTCCAGTACTGTCCACTCCACATACCTCCTGACTTCAGAGAGACATGCTATTGGTTCTCTCAGCTGACTGTCAAACAGACAGACGTGGTATTGGTTTGCTCAGCTGTCAGTCATGGTCAGTGCATCACTATAGGGCTATGCAATGCCTACATCTAGCTATCACACAACATGTACAGTGTGCTTGTTCAACAAGGTATTTGCTAGCTTATCTCTTTGATGAAGACTAAAGTATGTTAGTAGTGAGGTATATGCAGGCTGGAATAGGGGGAAGTTGCCCCATAGATGCTGATCTTGGGTCAGTTTAGCATTTTCTTCACTAATGGTTAAGGTTAGGATTGGTGGAGGGGAAGCGTATCCTAGATCTGTACCTAGAGGGGAACTTCACTCCATAGCATGCAGGTACTGTACATGTATGTATGTCGTCATAAAGCCTATTGGACAAACACAGTGACCCCTGCTGGTCGAGTCTGGGACTGCCAGCAGCATTGGAAGCACTTGTTACTGATTTACTAGTGTAGGAGTTAACTCACTATAACAATGTCACTCTTCTTCATCCATCCTCATCATCGTCATCTGCTAATCTTTGCCCAAAAGCTTAATAACAAACACACATGTGCACACACACACACACACACACACACACACACACACACACACACACACACACACACACACACACACACACACACACACACACACACACACACACACACCCCAACAAACCCATATTTGCATACAAAAGAAAAGGAAACATTCCGTCTATATTCACATTGGCTGAAATCAGATCAGGCATGCAGATGCTCCACACAGTCAAACAACCACATCCCCCTTACCCGCCCACCCCAATCCCCTCATGGGAACAAAAATGTGTCACTTGAACAGGGCTAATGGAAGACATGATCTACCCGGCAACAGTGAGGAGGAAGTAGACTTTCATTGGCTGTTGCTATGGTTAAGGTTCACATTACCAATGACAAGCCTCACCCCTTCACTGAGGCAAGTTACAAAAAGCAACAATACAAAAAAATCATAATAAATTGATTAAAGGAGTTGACAGACACACATTTTCATTATAAGTATTTCTGCTAGTCTTTTCTTCTATTTCATAATATTTCAAACTTTAAAATTAAAGAGAAACATTGTTATAACGTTACTATTACATCATTGTCAGTATAATTATTAATAGCATTAATATCATAGTCATATTTCTCATTATCATAATCATAATTATTACTATTGGTTAACACTACGGTGAGGTCACTACAGACCCCTCCCACTCCATAGGTTAAAGGGCTCTATTGGCTGACAGACTTTCCGATAGAGGGAGGGAGAGAGGACTGGCCGACACCCCTAAAATGCCCTTTCCTTGCTACCCTTTTTTCTATATTCCCTTGTTCCTAAATTCTCCCTTTCTTCCATTCCTTATTTTCATTTATCCCTTCCCTCTATCCTTCGCTGTCTAGGTGAAGATCTCTCTCTCTTTCTCTAAAGAGATGAATAGATGAGGTTGAGATGAATTGTGGGAGGACAGTGTTTTAGAATGAGATGAATTGTGGGAGGACAGTGTTTTAGTAACGGTCTTTCATTTTCCCTCTGTCCCTCTACTTTTACAATATCTACTTTTGCATATCTCTCCCTCTGTCTGTCTGTCTCTTTCTGTTAGCTGGTCTGGGGGAATGACAGGTTTAAGAGATGTGGGAGTGGGTTAGTGACAAATGCTATCATCCCACTCTCACCCACCACCCATACATCTAGCTCTCCATCCCTCTAGCTCTCCAGCTCTCCATCTCTCTCTCTCTCCCTCTCTCTCTCTCTCTCTTCAGCAGGACACCTCCATGGTATGGGAGGGGCTGGGGGGCATCTGCCCGCCCTGAGAGCTCTGAGACAGGGTACGAGAACGCTGACGCTCCCCGTCCATGGAGTAGGAGGAAGACAGTGAGGCGGTGCGCGAACGAGACAGGCGGGTCATAATGGACGATGCCACTGTGGGAGAGGGAGGAGGTAAAAGAGAAAGGGAGAGGGTAAAAGATAGAGACAGAGGGTGAGATGGAGAGGAAAAGAGAGAGGGGACACAGAGAGGAGGGGAGAGAGGGGAAGGTTATTAAATTGATAGAGAGAAAGTAGCACATGAGGTCACAGTAGTTCCTCATTGCCACAGATTAGAAACTGAGGAGAACTTACTGTAGCCCATCCCCTGAATGAAGTACTTGAACGCCTCAGTCAGTTTGCTGGGCTGTAAGCAGACAATAAGAAGATCCATCATATGTATAGGTAATGCAGAAGAAGATATGTATATGTAATGTATAGATAAACATTGTGTGGTGTATCTGAATCGTAACACAGTTAAGTGTGAAATGTGTTACTTGGGTGAGTTGGGGAAGACCACCAGCATCGGCCATCTGAGGAAGAAGAGGATGACAGAAAGGTTAGGATGTATTGCATTGACAGAGAGGTCTGATACCGATGCCAGAGCTACGTGGCAGCAACTAAAGCCCCGTTTATACCTGGTTCTAACTTGCATCCGTTGTCCTGATCTTGTCCTCGTTCTGATTGTGCCCACATTTTCAGACAGGTGTAGACGATTAAAGACACATTGTGATCCGATTGTGTCCGGGGGAGTCAGGCATGCATTGTGTCTGGATATCTTACAAGTGTAGACGGATATGGACAGTGAAACTATTTAAATCATAATTATTCTGCCTTCTAAAATCATTGACAGGTGGCACCGTTGACTTTTGGCATCAATATGTGTCTTAAAATCAATACTATTTTGAAAGAATAGCTGTAAAAAAAATATGCATATAGAGAGGGACCAGGAAATCTGGTGGCAATGCAGACAGTGGCCGGATATGAGACACATTTTAATACCATACTTCTGAAAACGTGGGCACAATCAGAATGTGGACAAGATCAGGACAAACGATGCATGTCAGCAGCAGGTATAAACAAGGCTATTATGCCAGACCAAAGGGATGAGTAGAGCTTGAGTACCTTGAGGAATGAGGTTGTTGTTGGGTCCAGTTTGCTGTTGCACTCCACCTGGTGGACAAGAACAGAATAACACATTTATTATATCACACCGCGACATTCACATTACCGGTGTTCGATGGTTAAATTGTAGGTCCATACTGAGGTCTAACGTATGTAGAAGACTTACAGCAGCCTCCTCATGAGGTGCCTGATCCCCAACCACCAGCATCACGGGACACCTGAGAGAGAGAGAGAAAAAGAGAGAAAAAGAGAGAGATCGAGTGAGAGACATATTCCATACTGTTGTCACAGCTGATTTAAGGGGTGAGAAACTTACTTGAAGTTGCTGTTACGGTCAATGATCAGATCCCTGCGGCTGTAAGAGAGGAAAGGAGGAATGGGAGGTTACACTAGTGTAGGTTTGTGTGTGTTTGTGTGTGTGTGTGTATTCTTGTGGGGACCAGAAGTCCCCACAAGAACAGTAAATAAACAAACATTTGACCAACTGGGGACATTTTGTTGGTCCCCACACGGTCAAATGCTATTTCTAGGAGGTTTAGGGTTAAGGTTAGAATTAGTGTTAGTGTTAGGATTAGGTTTAGAAGCTAGGGTTAGTTTTAGGGTTAAGGTTAGGTTTTTGGGTTGAGGTTAGGGAAAGAGCACGGGTTAGGGGTTAGGGAAAATAGGATTTTGAATGGGACTGTGTATGTGTGTACCTGTTGTAGCTTCTCCAGAACAGCTCAATGTTGATGAGGTTTGGGGCTTTAGAGATGCGATCTCTGTGTGACCTCACCAGGTCTGCATTCGCTGACATCTCCTCCTATAAACCAAGACACAAATTACACAACAGTATTGTCCTTACTAAACTCAGGCAAAAAATAAACGTCCTCTCACTGTCAACTGCGTTTATTTTCAGCAAACTTAACATGTGTAAATATTTGTATGAACATAACAAGATTCAACAACTGAGACATGAACTGAACAAGTTCCACAGACATGTGACTAACATAAATTGAATAATGTTTCAAAAGTAACAGTCAGTATCTGGTGTGGCCACCAGCTGCATTAAGTACTGCAGTGCATCTCCTTATGGACTGCACCAGATTTGCCAGTTCTTGCTGTGAGATGTTACCCCACTCTTCCACCAAGGCACCTGCAAGTTCCAGGACATTTCAGGGGGGAATGGCCCTAGCCCTCACCCTCCGATCCAACAGGTCCCAGACGTGCTCAATGGGATTGAGATCCGGGCTCTTCGCTGGCCATGGCAGAACACTGACATTCCTATCTTGCAGGAAATCACGCACAAAACGAGCAGTATGGCTGGTGGCATTGTCATGCTGGAGGGTCATGTCAGGATGAGCCTGCAGGAAGGGTACCACCTGAGGGAGGAGGATGTCTTCCCTGTAACGCACAGCGTTGAGATTGCCTGAAATGACAACAAACTCAGTCCGTTGACGATAAATGCGAATCCGACCATCATACCTGTTGAGACAAAACCGCGACTCGTCAGTGAAGAGCACATTTTGCCAGTCCTGTCTGGTCCAGCGACGGTGGGTTTGTGCACATAGGCGACATTGTTGCCGGTGATGCCTGGTGAGGACCTGCCTTACAACAGGCCTACAAGCCCTCAGTCCAGCCTCTCTCCGCCTATTGCGGACAGTCTGAGCACTGATGGAGGGATTGTGCGTTCCTGGTGTAACTCGGGCAGTTGTTGTTGCCATCCTGTACCTGTCCCGCAGGTGTGATGTTCGGATGTACCGATCCTGTGCAGGTGTTGTTGCACGTGGTCTGCCACTGCGAGGACGATCAGCTGTCCGTCCTGTCTCCTTGTAGTGCTGTCTTAGGCGTCTCGCAGTACGGACATTGCAATTTATTGCACTGGCCACATCTGCAGTCCTCATGCCTCCTTGCAGCATGCCTAAGGCATGTTCACGCAGATGAGCAGGGACCCTGGGCATCTTTCTTTTGGTGTTTTTCAGAGCCAGTAGAAAGGCCTCTTTAGTGTCCTAAGTTTCCATAACTGTGACATTAATTGCCTACCATCTGTGAGCTGTTAGTGTCTTAACGACCGTTCCACAGGTGCATATTCATTAATTGTTTATGGTTCATCGAGCAAGGACGGGAAACAGTGTTTAAACCCTTTACAATGAAGATCTGTGAAGTTATTTGGATTTTTACGAATTATCTTTGAAAGACAGGGTCTTTTTTTGCCAAGTTTATGTCCTTACTATGTCAAATATTGTGTGTTTTATAGGATACAGATAGATAGTTCAATAGCAAAAAAAAACATCAGGTTACAGTCTATAATAACACACACAGTCTTTTTTACCACACACATACACACACACACACGCATACACACAGACACACACCTGGCTGAAGAGATGACTCAGGATCTGCTCTGTGAGGGAGGAGGTCAGGGTAGTGATCTAGAGACAGACAGACAGACAGACAGACAGACAGACAGACAGACAGACAGACAGACAGACAGACAGACAGACAGACAGACAGACAGACAGACAGACAGACAGACAGACAGACAGACAGACAGACAGACAGAGGAGATGGGGAGAGAGAGAGAGAGAGAGAGAGAGAGAGATAAGAAAAAGTAATAACAGCTTAGTCAATATCATACAGCACAGTAAAACCACCATGAATACAATTCCACTCGCTGTTTTCCTCCTCTAAACGCTACTTGATGAACTTGAATAAGATTTTGGACTGATATTGGATCTAATAGTCAAATTGATGGAAATGCTGCTAGTATTCATGAACATATGAACATTTTTGAACCCACCACCTCCTGTTCCCCTTATCCTACAGTCGTGGAGAAACCAACGTTTAGTGTTCAGAGATAAAACACTTTAGTTCTGACTGGCGTGGAAGGTGGTATGGAGTCTTCAGAGGGGTAAGGATAATTAGGAGTCTGAAACTAGGGGATTTGGTGGTCAATATAATTACTGAGGATAATAGCAGAAAATTTTGCCACTCCTTTTTGCCATGTCTTCAATTTAAGCCTACTAGAAAGTGTGTACCCTCAGGCCTGGAGGGAAGCAAAAGTCATTCCTACTTATGGGAGATCGTGCAGTACTACATAGAGCCATGACTACATGAAACTCTATTCCACATCAAGTAACTGACGCAAGCAGTAAAATTTGATTTAAAAAACAGATAAAAATACACCTCATGGAACAGTAGGGACTGTGAAGCAACACAAACATAGGCACAGACACACGCACACACACAATAACATATGCACTATACACACACACGGATTTAGTACTGTAAATATGTGATGAGTAGTGACCTGAAGGCACACACATAATGTGCTGTGAATGAAATGTAATGTTTTTAAAATGGTATATACTGCCTTTATTTTGCTGGACCCCAGGAAGTGTAGTTGCAAATGGGATCCATAATAAATACAAAAGAACATTCTGGGCTTCTGAGTAATGATAATATTTAATACAAAATACTTTAAAATATATATTTGTAAACATATTAAACGGACAGTAACCTTCTGGGCCGCCCAGTCCATCCACCCTCTGGTCTCAGGGTCCATGTTGATGAGAACCAGACCTTCAACTGAGTCTGGATGGGCCATCTGAGAGAGAGAGAGAGAGAGAGAGAGAGAGAGAGAGAGAGAGAGAGAGACACACAGACAGAGAGACAGACAGACAGAGAGACAGACAGACAGACAGACATAGAGAGAATGAAAGAGAGAGAGAGAATGAAAGTGCGAGAGAGAGAGAACAAAAGCAAGAGTAAAACATTTGTCAGTATTATTAACAGTGCCTTCGGAAAGTATTCAGACCCTTTGACTTTTTCCACAGTTTGTTACACTACAGACATATTCTTACATGGATTCAATCTTTTTTGTTGTTGTTGCAATCTACACATAATACCCCATAACGACAAAGCGAAAACAGGTTTTTAGATACACAGAAATACCTTATTTACAAAAGTATTCAGACCATTTGCTATGAGACCCAAAATTGAGATCAGGTGCAGTATTGAAGGTCCCCAAGAACACAGTGGCTCCATCATTCTTAAATGGAAGAAGTTTGGAACCACCAAGGCCGTCAATGTAAATAAGAATCTGTTCTTATATATATATATAAAAAAAAAATCTAATAATTAAAATGACTAGATCTGGCCGCCCGACCAAACTGAGCAATCGGGGGAGATGGGCCTTGGTCACGGAGCTGACCCAGAACCGGATGGTCACTCTGACAGAGCTCTAGAGTCCCTCTGTGGAGATGAGAGAACCTTCCAGAAGGACAACCATATCTGCAGCACTTCCCCAATCAGGCCTTTCTGGTAGAGTGGCCAGACGGAAGCCAGTCCTCAGTAAAAGGCACATGACAGCTCGCTTGGAGTTTGCCAAAAGTCACCTAAAGGGGGGGGGGGGTCGACCAGCCTCATTATTGCAATAATTAATCGATATTAAATAAAGATGATTGTTTGAAGAAATGACCAAGTCTTTCTCAGTACTGAATTTCCACGGCAATAGTTCATATATAGTATGTTTAGACTGCTGAATTGTATGAATTGACAAAAAGAAGCAAACATTGGGATACCCTGAGGAGATAACTATATAGCAATATTTTGTTAATGCAGGCTCAACCAAAACTATGTTCTCTCTGCTCAGACTGGGCTTACAAACTTGTGTAAATCATATTTGATTCACACAAGCAGTGGGTGAGCTTTAGATCTCACACGTTATATTCTGAATGTTGCTGTCATCCTCATCTGATAGAAGGCGACCTGCTGAATATAGCACAGCTTTAAACTGATCTTTGAATGTGATTTTGTCAGGTTTAAAATACATTTTGTTGACAGCTCTGTCTCTCAAGACAGAACAGTGGTTTAGTCATCTACCATTTCATCCATGTTTAAAGACGCAGTCAAGTCTCTACTTCCTGATTGGGTCTAAACACACTTTAACACTTTTATTTTGCAGACCCTCTGCTCTAATAGAAATCAATTAGAAATTGCAATTGCTCTTATGACCGGTCGGTGGAGAACATGGAGATAACTTAGCAACTTAGCAACCAAACACATTCGGGTTTAAATTATTATTATTTTTGAATATTGTTTGATGCTAATTCTCACTACACATAGACATAGGGTCTACATGCCTAGAGTAATGCCTCGTAATGCTTGTTAATGGTTTGTAACTTAAGCGTTATGCCTTGTATGTGAATCCATTCATTTTACAAAGTTATTAAAATAGTACTTGATTTGATATTCACTACTCATGACCATTCATTGATCTTAGCCAGCTAAACCCATAATAGCTGATTGTACCTGGTTCAACGTTAGGCTCTGGCCTATTGCTCTTCATCTAATGGAGTCAGATCATTCATTTAATGGGCTAATTGCTTAGCCTTACTACAGATCACATTTGAGGGTTTACTAGAATGTTAAATGGAGTCAGATATACTTTCTAATAGACTTTGTCCATTAATTGCTTAGTCTTATTATGGGTCTAATATGGGGTATATATAATATGGTTATATGATAAATATTACCCCACTACACTAACACATGTTAGTTCAATGCACAGACTAGTACCAAGTGACTACATAACAGAACTAACAGCATAGTATACTTAAGCAATATTGCTATTATTGTTATTGCTAATTTAAACTGGTTACCAACTTAATTAGAGCAGTAAAAAGTCATTTTTGGTAATACCTGTTGTATATGGTCTGATATACCACGTCTTTCAGCCAATCAGCATTCAGTGCTCGAACTACCGTGTTTATAATGTGATTTATGGCAGGGCAGCTGTATGAACTGATACAGGGGGAAGTAACATGATAAGAACACACTCACTGTGAACCTGGAGAGAATGTAAGAACCAGATCCCACTCCAATTCCGATGACAGTACGGAAACTAGAACAGGGAGTACAGATTTAAGGCATAGTGTTTCTGATAGTAACAACATGGATAGACATGTCTGGACTGTAATATACATCTGTATTTCAGTACAAAGTACCGACTTAGTGACAGAGTTTCTGTTAGTGACCACATGTCTGTTGTGAATGCCAGTAGACATTTGAGAATACTAAGTAATCCATTTTTTTGTGGTGGACAAGACAGTAAACAAGCAAGTATTATGTAATGACGATGAAATAAGTCTGACTCACTTGAAATACGTCAGGACAGCAGGGATCATCTCTGCAATTTGCTCCATGGACGGATACTGGTATCTAAGACACATGAGCGAGAACATGTTTATATGAACAGTTAAATATACACACACACACACACACACACACACACACACACACACACACACACACACACACACACACCCCATAGGATAGGCAGTGGCCCCCTCCTCTTGGCCAGGAGCATCGATGTGGACCAGGGTAAAGTTCTTCACTATCTCCTGCATCTCCTCAAACTTAAACAGAGGAGAGAAGCAGCTTTTACCTGGGAGAGAGAGAGGTAGAGAGAGAGAGAAAGAGAAAGGGAACGAGAGAGAAAGAAAAAGTGAAAGTCAGAAGTTGAAAAGCATAAATCATTCACCATAAAAAAGAAAAAACTGAAGAAAGGGCAGTCGCAGAACTGAAGAGAAACTCAAAATTAAAAAAGACATATTGCTGTAGGGGATGACTGAGGAAAGGGAAACAAAGCAGAGATGAAAGGTAAAGACAGAGTAATAGAAGGAGAGAGAGAGAGAGACTCACTGTCCAGGCCCACGTCGTGGAAGGTCAGGATGGCGGGACGGCGTGTGTTGGAGGTTCCATGGAGAGTCACGTGGAGGAGACCATGTGGAGTCTCAATACTGTGTTCCTGAGAGGGAGGGAGAGTTACACACATAAACTACCATAACACTAAGCTACACACACACACACACACACACACACACACACACACACACACACACACACACACACACACACACACACACAAATATACACAGTGAACATTCTTCCACGTACAGAAATAAAACCATACACACACAAACATATGTTGAACAAACATACTTTCACTGACACAAGACACGACACATACACACACACGGTCATTTATTCAGAAATGGCCCTGGTCCAAATGTTACCTGGCCCTGGTCCAACAGTATCCGAGCTGCAGCCTCAGCATCCTACAAAGATGGAGAAAACCGTTCAGGTCTCTATTGGTTTTGGGTACAACAGTAGGCAGAACTAGACATATTTCTGACACACAATATCATTGTGAAATACATCTGGGAACCTCTCTGGGAAGATAATTGTGAAATGAATATGTACAGCTGTTCATTGGAAAATACTTTTCACAGTATCAACCCACTAACATGAGTCCTGTGCCCGTCTTCAAAAAGTAGGGTCAGTTTCTATCTTTTACATCATAATGAATAAGATCAACGTATTATGATTATGGACACGGCGGACCTGAAGTCTTAGATTAGCACTCCTACTCTGAGACACTTTTGGAATATGGTCCTGGTTCATGCATTTGAGTCTGTAATTCCCCTAACAGTCCACCGTCAGCAGATGGCAGCACTGAGACAACACATCTCAACCCTCCTCTCCAGCTCTGTTCTGCACAACAACAGAAGAAGAGCTTCTCATCTTACACACCCTCAGGGCTATGACATCAACCAAGCTCTCATGTCTGAGCCAGCCTAGACCAGCAGCTACACAAGTACACACACGAGAACACATGCAGTCACACACACACACACACACACACACACACACACACACACACACACACACACACACACACACACACACACACACACACACACACACACACACACACACACACACACCCCTTAACTTTGTCCACATTTTGTTGACGATTTAAAATTTATTAAATTAAGATTTTTTTGGTCACACGCAATACCCCATAATGTCATTTTTTTTAAATGGCTAGCTGAAATGTCTTGAGTCAATAAGTATTCAACCCCATTGTTATGGCAAGGCTAAATATGTTCAGGAGTAAAAATGTGCTTAACAAGTCACATAATAGGTTGCATGGGCTAACAGTGTGCAATAATGGTGTTTAACATGATTTTTGATCCCTGTACCCCACACATACAATTATTTGTATGGTCCCTCAGTCCAGCAGTGAATTTCAAACACAGATTCAACCACAAAGACCAGGGAAGTTTCACAATACCACACAAAGAACACCTATTGGACACCTATTGGTAGATGGCAAAAAATAAATAAGTAGACATTGAATATCCCTCTGAGCATGGTGAAGTTATTAATCACACTATGGATGGTGTATCAATACACCCAGTCACTACAAAGATACAGGCATCCTTCCTAACTCAGTTGCCGGAGATGAAGGAGATTTCACCATGACTTTAAAACAGTTACAGTTTAACGGCTGTGATAGGAGACAACTGAGGATGGATCAACAACATTGTAGTTACTCCACAATACTAACCTAACTGACAGAGTGAAAAGAAGCCTGTACAAAATAAAAAGATTCCAAAACATGCATCCTGTTTGAAATAAGGCACTTAAGTAAAACTGCAAAAGATGTGGCAAAGAAATGTACTTTATGTCCTGAATACAAAGTGTTATGTTTGGGGCAAATCCAACACAACACATCACTGAGTACCACTTTTCATATTTTCAAGCATGGTGGTGGCTGCATCATGTTATGGGTATGCTTATCTTCGGCAAGGACTAGTTTTTTTATGATAAAAATAAACGGAACAGAGATAAGCATAGGAAAAATCCTAGAGGAAAACCTGGTTCAGTCTGCTTTCCAACACCTTTCAGCAGGAAAATAACCTAAAACACAAGGTCAAATATACACTGGAGTTGCTTACCAAGACGGCATTGAATGTTCCTGAGTGGCCTAGTACTGACTTAAATTAGCTTGAAAACCTATTGCAAGACTTGAAAATGGCTGTGTAGCAATGATCAAAAACCAACTTGACAGAGCTTGAAGAATTTTTCAATAATGTGCAAATATTATACAATCCAGGTGTGCAAAGCGTTTAGAAATGTACCCAGAAAGACTCACAGCTGTAATCACTGCCAAAGGGGATTCTAACATGTATTGACTCAGGGGGATGAATACTTATCTAAATCAAGATATATTAGTATTTGTTATTTTACAAATCTTATACTTTTTCTTCCAATTTGATATTACAGAGTATTCTGTGTAGATCGTTGACAAAAAAAAAAGACAATTCAATCCATTTTAATCCCACATTGTAACACAACAAAATGTGGAAGAAATCAAGTGGTGTAAATACTTTCTGAAGGCTGGATGTGTGAGCCTGCATGCGGCAGCGTGTATGTATGTGTGTATGTGCCTGTGTGTGTGTGTACAGTATGTGTGTGTACCTTTGTAGGATCGGGCTGACCAGGAAGTAAAGGTTTTTCCTCTGTGATGGCGATCTCCTGCATCTCCGTCGTCATGGCGTCACTTGTTCAAGTCCTAGAGAAGATAAACACGTTTATGAATGAATAGACATTACAATTCAAGCGTCTCTCTCACGTGCACGCACACACACACACTCTGCCTTTATCCACTGGGACTTTCGCAGTTCCGCGGGACTTCATGGAAGTGATTTACTAATTAAAGTTAGCAATATAATTAACTGGGAAGAATAAGGGATGATGGAGGGATAGCGTGAGAGAGAGAGAGAAAGAGACAGAACAAGCAGAATGGGATGTACGTAGGCCACATTAGGCAGAATGCAGTGCCAAGGTGACATTATTCAACTGTAATCCCAGTGTGTGTTTGGCCCCTAAGGTGCCTGTGTCTCTGTGTGTCTCAAACACAGAGAACATCCCTCAACACTCTACCCGTCTCTCTCTATCTCCCCCCTACATATCTCTCTCCACAGCGACTTGGAGGTTGAGTACTCCTGAATCGTCTTAATATAATCATCACTGTCACTGTTTGATAAATACCACATCATCAACTTGTGAGCCTAATATAGCCTGTTTTTGTATTCTTTCCATATCAAATCAACCATGCCCAAAACAGTAGCCTGTCTGAAATGAGGAAGTGCACATTGAAAGCTGATGGATGATGACATGGCGGGTTGTAGCTTGGCTTGTGGCTAACCATTGGCACATCCCTTCCCTAGATTTGTGTTTTCTATTCCGTCAGGCTGTTGCAATTTAGGGACAGGATATCCCTCAGAGAAGAAGAAGGTTACTTTTTTAAATATGTTACCCATTTCAGGAAATTAATCATTCTCATCAATATGTGTTTTTTGGCTGAAACGCCTCCTGGAACATGTGGACTTTCATGTGCCTTAATAACAAACTTGTATGCATCTGTATATACAAATACAAATGTTAAATTACAAGCCTAGTTGGTTCAGCCACAGAAAAATACAAGAACCATCCCGCTAGCCATGGATGGACTGGACATGCCCGAGAGATGAGTTCGGATTGGTTTGCCATGTAGCATGCTTCTGTCTATAACATGAGCTTCTCAGTATGTGCAGATAATCCTTGCTACCGCAGCTTTTTTGAAAGATATCATGGAGAACTGCAAGTGTTTCTACTGCTCTCAACAACATTGCTGCCCTGAATTTAGCAGGTGCTATTGACAAAGATCAGTGGGAAAAAGTTGTGACGGACTACTTTCTTGAGGACGATCGTGCATACTGACTCTCTCTGACTTCGAAAATGAACGAGAAGATGAGGAAATCCCTGATTTATGTATAACATTTTTAATGAACGAGAAGATGAGGAAATCCCTGATTTATGTATAACTTTTTTTTTTAAAGGAACCAGACAATGTAGAGTCTTCTGATGTTGCTTCAAGATGTCCACCATTGTTCCTGTACCCAAGAAAGCAAAGGTAACTGAACGAAATGACTATCGCCTTTGCCTTGTAGCACTCACTTCTGACATCAAGAAGTGCTTTGAGAGACTAGTCAAGATTCATATCACCTCTACCTTACCTGACACCCTAGACCCACTGCAATTTGCTTACCACCCCAACAGGTCCACAGACTATGCAATTGCCATCACACTGCACACTGCTCTAGCCCATCTGGACAAGAGGAATACCTATATAAGAATGCTATTCATTGACTATAGCTCAGCATTCAACACCATAGTACACACCAAGCTCATCATTAAGCTCGTGGCCCTGGGTCTGAACCCCGCCCTGTGCAACTGGGTTCTGGACTTCCTGACGGGCCGCCCCCAGGTGGTGAAGGTAGGAAACACACACCTCCACTTCGCTGATCCTCAACACTGGGGCCCCACAAGGATGCGTGCTCAGCCCTCTCCTGTACTCCCTATTCACCCATGACTGCGTGGCCACGCACGCCTCCAACTCAATCATCAAGTTTGCAGACGACACAACAGTAGTGGGCCTGATTACCAACAATGAGGAGGAGGTGAGGGCCCTGGGATTGTGGTGCCAGGATAAAAACCTCACCCAACGTCAACAAAACAAAGGAGCTGATCGTGGACTTCAGGAAACAGCAGAGGGAGCAGCCCCCTATCCACATCGACTGGAGCACCGTGGAGAAGGAAACAAGGCGCAACAGTGCCTCTTCAACGAGGAGGCTGAAGAAATGTGGCATGGCACATAAACCCTTACAAACTTTTACAGATGCACAATTGAGAGCATCCTGTTGGGCTGTATCACCGCCTGGTACGGCAATTGCACCGCCCTCAACTGCAGGGCTATCCAGAGGGTGGTGCGATCTGCCCAACGCATCACCGGGGACAAAGTACCTGCCCTCCAGGACACCGACAGCACCCGATGAAACATGGAAGGCCAAAAAGATCATTAAGGACAAAAGGCACCTGAGCCACTGCCTGTTCAATGCGCTATCATCCAGAAGGCAAGGTCAGTACAAGTGCATCAAAGCTTGGACCGAGAGACTTAAAAACAGCTTCTATTTCAAGGCCATCAGACTGTTAAATAGACATCACTAGCACATTAGAGGCTGCTGCCCTATATACATAGACTTGAAATCACTGGCCACTTTAATAATTGGAACACTAGTCACTTTAATAATGTTTATATGTCTTGCATTACTCATCTCATATGTATATACTGTATTCTATTCTACTGTATCTTTGTCTATGGCGCTCTGATATTGCTTGTCCAAATATTTATATATTCTTAATCCCATTCCTTTACTTTGGATTGTGTGTATTGTTAGATATTACTTGTTAGATATTACTGCACTGTTGGGAGCTAGAAACACAAGCATTTTTCTACACCCGCAATAACATCTGCTAAACACGTGTATGTGACAAATAGAATGTGATTTGATGACAGTGATGGGGAAGAAACGCTGATCAACAGTGTTGTTGTCATGGAAGAAGTTGACCGAGTTTTGAAATCAGTGAAACATTAGCTGGCTGGCTCGCTAGCTAACGTTACATGTATGATCTGTGTAGTAATATTATTTGTATCTCAGAAATCTTTTGCATTGCTAGTTATAGCCTAATGTCAGCTAGCTAGTTAACATTGAACCTTGTTGGTTAGCTTTAGCTACCTGCAGATTCATACTACAGCATTTCATGCATGGTGGCTAGCTAGCTAATTTTCCCCACAACTTCAGACACTCTCTAGCGGTTAGAGAATTAAATCACTTTGATCTCAACATTTAAATGGACTGGAAAATAACTGTACGTTTTGCGACTTAAGACACCCTTCTAGCTAGTTGACCACCGATTTTCATTGCAGTTTATGTAAGTTAAGTTAGGTTTTATATATATATATATATATATATATATATATATATATATATATATAGACATATACACACACACACACATTTTGTGGGACACGCTGTATATAGGAAAGTTGACTGCGGGACAGACCACACATCATTTAATATCCAACTTTTTACCTCAATTATTCATACTCATTTATGTTAGTATTAAACTGTTATCTACGTTCTCAAAACATAAGATTAATCTGTAAAACAAATAATAATACATTATTTGGTTACAACGCTGAAGAAGATTTTTAAGAGTCTACAGGAGGGCGCACCGGGCTACGCAATGAAAAGTTGACAGGCAAGTCATTTTTTTTACTGGAACACGAGCCAACTATCTAATAAACACTTCGGATATGAGGTTATTGTCTCTTTTTTGAACAAAATTAAACGGATATATCATGTAATTTAACAAAATAGTAATGTGGCCAACCGCTTATCAAATAGTAGTATTTCCACTGAAATGTCAAACATGCTAATTGCTAACACGTTAGCTAACATTTTTACAACACCAATAATCACAAAACATTGACGGCTTGATCACAAGATAACTCTGTTGAAGGTAATATACTTCTCAAAAACGCTGTTGAATATGCCGATAATATGGGGTGCTACGATATGACCATCCATTTGTATTGCTAGTACTGTATGGCTTGGCATTATGGTTCATTGTTTAGCAGATCATTTACATGTCCAAACAAGACTTTTATTTCATGAACATGTGAACAGGTATAGACATTTGAGACCCATCCACGTAGCTAGATGTGGCTGGGGGATGGCTATATAGCCTCTCTTTCACATGACCCATCAATTTAGACAAGTGTGTCTGGGTAAGCATCATCTAATAATGATAATATATTTATCTGGACACTTTCTATTTTTGATATTGCTACTATGCAAGTAACCATTTCACACATTAAAAAATACACCTTCTGTATCCTGTGCATGTGACAAATAAACATATTTATTTGATATAGTGTGTGTTTACCGAAGACGGTAACGTGAAGAACAACATGACCTGTACCAAAGTCAGATTAGGATGTAGGCCAAAGACTAGACAAAGTGTATTTTTTACCTGGAGTTTTTCCTTATTGTAGACTACTATCTTCACCACTTTTACTCTTGAAATCTTTGGTTGTTTACTACACTACCTTGCTCACTCTGCTAAGCACATGGCCACACATGTGAATCCTTAAAGAGATGAGTGGGGCTAAGGCTTAAGAGGGTGTGAACAATGCTGAATGGGTGTAGACAAAGAAGAGCTCTCCAGTAGCTGTACCAAAACATTCAAGGCTAATTTTGTCAAAAGTGGGGTTACAAGTTTATCAACTTTCAAAGCAGAACTACTTTCCCATTGTTGCTCAACTGCAGTGTTTTTGTAGAATCTCAACTTTTATCCAATGTGAAAAACACCATTTCAAATGTTGCTACATGAGACTGAAAAGGGGTGCTGGGTCACATATATAGATTTGTATGACATTTTCAATTTTTAGACAGAGAGGATAGAGCGAGAGAGAGGATGACAGTGGGTGAAGATATAGGTTGTTTTAAAGGACAGTAGGCTGGATTCCAACCCTTGCTGACAGCATAGATACGTGAGCCGGATGCGGCGATGCTACCACTTCACAAGCGTCTTTATTCCACTCCATTATTCAGAATGTAGAAGATATTTTATCCCCTTCATAATATTATTACTTTCAAATACTGAAATTAACATTTTAATAGCGAGCGACTAGATGTCAAATCTAATGCCACATGACAGGAAAGTAATTGTATGGAATGGTAATGGAATAATAATCAGAGAGACAATCACCCGGTACAATTTGGTTGTACACAAGTAATTAATTACAATACAAGCCATAATCTTGGATAACAATGTCAATCAGCTCTCTGCAAATCAACAAACAGTGACATCATCCCAAATTCCCTATATAGTGCACTACTTCAGACCGGAGCTCTACACAGGCAGCAGCATTGCATCCCACTGTTTCACAAAATGATCAGCCACAATGTGTCATGTGGCAGAGCTAGTTGGTTAGCTATCGACTGGAATGTGGCAATCATTCAGTCATGTGACTAGCCGCTAGGTTGATTATGTATAAGCCTCTCTCATCACAACCATTAAACTCTTTAACTGTTTTAAAGTTAACACTGGCCTCATGGTGAGTGCCCTTCTTTGCGAGGCATTGGAAAACCGTCCTGGTCTTTGTGGTTGAATCTCGATGCTCGACTGAGGGACCTTACAGATAATTTTATGAGTTGGGTACAGAGATGAGGTAGTCATAAAAAAAAATCATGTAAACAGTATTATTGTACACAGAGTGAGTCTATTCAATGTATAGGGTAACTTGTTAAGCTCATTTTTACTCTTGAATTTATTTAGGGCTGCCATGAAGGGGTTGAATACTTGTTGATTCAAGACATTTCAGCTTGTCATTTGTAATTAATTTGTAAAACTATTGAAAAACATTCCACTTTGAACTTGGTCTAGGCCAGTGACAAAACAATCGCAATTTTAAAAAAAATTCAAGGGGTATGAATACTTTCTTAAGGCACTGTATGTATATACAGCCAATTTGTCATTTGCTATCTCTCTCTGTTCATTTCTCTTTTGCTCCCACCCTCCTTCTCTCTCTGTCCGCGCCTCTTTATCTCTTCTCTTCTCTCTCTCTCTCGGTCTCTCTCTTTTCCTCTATTGCCCTCTCTCTCTCAAGCACACTCTCTCACCCTCTCAATCCCTCATTCTCCCTGTGTGTGAGTCAGTGTGTTTTAGAGCGTGTAAAAATGGTTAAACTGCACAGGAGGGACCGTCTGTCACTACATAGAGATGGAGTGAGAGAGGGAGAGAGAGAGATGGGGAGCTAAGAGACTGTTGGCTGCTGAACACCCCCCCCCCCCCCCCCCCCCCTTTCTATGTATATCTCTGTCTCTAGCTCTCAACAGTTTGCTCTTTGTATTATGAATGTTATTCAACAGCTGCTTAGCTTCCGTTATCGGTCCTGAAGCGCTTGGTAGCCTGACACGCAAATCAGCTTTTACGCATCAGGAAATAGCTCTCGCTGGATAATTGTGTTTACACAGGCTTTGGATATAATCTGACCGTTCGGTGGAGTAGTCAGTACAGCGGCCATATGTAACTCAATGTGTTCAGTTTAAAAATCATGAAGCTTATGTAGGCGGCATGGTTGCGTTCAGGAGGGCGCAACATTCTGAAAACGTGAGATAGAAATGCTGCGCACTGCACAGCAAATATTCCAGTGTTAAATCAACACTGAGAGTGTGAAATATAAAACTGGTCCAGTGTCTATACAGGTCCACACTTTTCAGTGTTAAATTAACACATTGCTTTGTGTAAAGCCATATTTGAATATTTCCCAGAGTGCCTTGCCTTTCGAGTGAATTGTAGAGTTATCACCCATGACTGTATTTGTTTGTGAAGAGACATTTTTTTGTTGCATTCATCCATTTTCAGTACTGTGACCTTCACTAAGTGAGATCCTTAGCAAATATTTTATCATTAAGGCTTGCCTGACTTCTACTTGTTCCTGGGCAGCCGCTACACAGCGTTACATCGCACTCTTGCCACCTCCCCGGTCAACAATAAGACCCAGGCCCTTGTACGGTTCTGGCTGGGATCTTACCTCAGGACCCTGAGGCTGATCCCGGTCGACCTGCGAGCCCCAGTCTCTTTCCTGCTCCCCACACACTACGTTCAGCTCCAAATGTTTTTAAGACATTTTAAACTGGAAAAAGAGGCAGTCACGGTTTTAACTAAACACCGCTCTCTTCTCTCTCTTGTGCAGTAGCGGGAACCAGTGTGTCCAGTGCGCGGGCTTGCTACAGGCGAGCCCACAACAGTTTGGCGCAACGTGGCCCATCCTGCTCTGCTGAACCGGCACCGGGACCTGTCCTGGATGGTCGCCCATGAGATCCTCTCGGTCAGGGCCGTCATGCATGGTGAGGACACCCGCATGCCCCCGACCAGGCTGCGGCCAAGATGAGTCTGTGGGGCACTCAGAGCCGCCAGGGACCTGTGGAAGGAAGCAGGCCCCCTGGTCTCCCCGTGTCTGCCAGCAGGGGAGGACCTAACGCCCCAGCTCGTGCTGTATGGGGTGGGCCGAAGGCCTATTCCACCGAAGGTCTTCACCAAGCTCTGGCCCACCCTCACGTGTCTGAAGGAAGCACTGTGGGCCTCCCGCAACCTGCTGGTAGCGAAATGAGTAGAGACCACCCCCCAGGCAGTGGCCATGGTAGCCACGGAAGCCCTGGGGTGGTACAGAAGAAAGGGGGCCTCGACCCCAAGCGAAGGGTCCCCCACAACACCCAAGGCCCCGGCGGCCACGGCCTGACAGAGCTGCGGCGCATAGGGCGATGCACCTAGGGGAGGGATCTCCTCTGGGCCCTGAAGGACGGGACGGGAATTGATTCAGAAGAGCAGGAGGAGGCGAGTTTGATAAGGATTCACCCCGCTCCTGTATAAGGACCAAAGACAGCCTTTTAACAAAGTGACTTTTTGACATGTTTTTCATGTCTTAAAAATGCTTTACCTTAGTTAAACCATTTGTACACATTTTAAATGGCTTTTACAGAACTGGATGTTTTTTTACAAGAAAAAGTACTTTTATTCATGGTTGTTTCCATTGTTTTTAACAACATGTACTTTTTAACAAATGTAAAATTAAAATACTGTGTTTTATACTTTTATGTCGTTTTTATGTGTATAAAATGATGTGCAAAAATATGAGCTGTTTTAAAGGAAATGCAACAATAAAACTTTTCCAAAAGAAAAAAAAATCATTAAAATTAAAGGATTTAACACAATACAACACACATTTCATAAGGACTTCATTTGAGGCCCTAGTTTTACCCTAATAGAGTGGCCTGAAACTCATGGTTTACAGGCAACATCAGACCTCCAAGTCACATTATCCTGACTTGCAAAGTGATGTGGAATTCAAGTTTCAATGTCACATGCACAAGTACAGTGAAATGCCTTTCTTGTAAGCTCTAACCCCAACAATTCAGTAATCAATAACATTGTAATACTAAAAATAACAAGGTAGAACAAAAACACAAGTTATAAAATAAGAAGAACACAATGAACACGAAGTAAACTATATACAGGGTCAGTTCCAGTACCATATTTACAATGTGCAGTGATACTGGATCGATAGATATGTATAGGGGTAAGGTGACTAGACATCAGGATATATGATAAACAGAGTAGCAGAAGCGTAGATGACGATAGTATGTGAGTTGGTGTGCATGTGTGTAGAGTCAGTATAGAGGTCCTGGATGGCAAGGAGCCCGGTCCTAGTGATGTACCGGGCTGTCCGCACCACCCTCTGTAGCGTTATGCGATCGTGGGCGGTGCTACTTCCATACCAAGCAGTGATGCAGCCAGTCAAGATGCTCTCAATGGTACAGCTCTATAACTTTTTGAGGATTTGAGGGCCCATGCCAAACCTTTTCAACCTCCTGAGGGGGAAGAGGCGTTGCCACGCCTTCTTCACAACTGTAAGCATATGTGTGGAAAAATTTTAGTTCCTAGTGATTTAGACACAAAAGAACTTGAAACTTTCGACTTGCTCCACTGCAGTCCTGTCGATGTGGATGGGAGCGTGCTCAACCCCCGTTTTCTGTAGTCCACTATCAGCTCCTTGGTCGTACTGACGTTGAGGGAGAGGTTGTTGTTCCAGCCCCACACTACCAGGTCACTGACCTCCTCCCTGTAGGCTGTCTCATTGTCGCCAGTGATCAGGCCTACCACCGTCGTTTCGTTAGCAAACATGATGATGGTGTTGGAGTCATGCGTGGCCAGACAGTCGTGCGTGAACAGTGAATACATGAGGGGACTAAGCACACACTCCTGAGGGTCAGCATGGCGGAGTTGATGTTGCGTACCCTCACCACCTGAGGTTGGCCTGTCAGGAAGTACAGGATCCAGTTGCAGAGGGAGGTGTTCAGTCCCAGGTTCCTTAGCTTGGTGACGAGTTTGGAGGGGACAATGGTGTTCTGGGGGACAAGAATGGGGACATGAATGTGGGGATTACAGACTGGGACAAGAAGAGGTTGAAAATTACCGTGAATATGCCTGCCAGCTGTTCTGCACATGCTCCTGAGAACGCGCCCTGGAATACCATCGGTTGACCTGATTAAAGACTTCCCTTACGTCGGCGAGATCATCCAATCTTCTGAGTCATTGGCGGCCCTCACATCCGGCACAATCTTGTTATTGTCAAAGCGTGTATATAATGCATTGAGTTTGTCTGGTAGAGAGGCATCGTTGGGCAGATCATGGCTGGGTCTTCCTTTGTAATCTATAATGACTGTAGCCCTGCCACATGCGGCGGGTGTCAGAGCCTATGTAGTATGATTCCACCTAATTCCTATATTGACCTTTTGCTCTGCGGAGGTCATATTGTGTACTTGTTCCTGTCCTCAGCCATAGCCTCAGGGTTGTCTGCGATAGACCTGTGTGCGGCAGCACTATCCTTTAGTTTATCGTCAACCTCAGTGTTAATCCAGGGCCTTTGATTGGGGAAGCAGCGAACCCTTAATGTGGGGACAATGTCGATAATGCATTTCCTAATGAAGCCGGTGATGGAGGTGGTTAGCACGTTGATGTAATCGGCGGAGTCCCGAAACATATTCCAATCAGTATAATCCTGTAGCATAATCTATGATTCTGGTGATCATTTCACTACAGAGCGAGTGATGGGTAATTCCTGTTTGAGCTTCTGCTTGTAAACAGGAACCAGAAGTACGGAGTCATGATCTGATTTGCCGAATGGCCGACAAGGGAGGGCCTTGCATGCTTGCTTGTGGGTAGAATAACAGTGTCCTAGGACTTTATCTCCCCTAGTGGTGAGGGAGACGTGTTGATGTAAATTGGGTATCACATTTCTTAACGACGTGGAATTAAAATTCACCGGCAACCAGAATAGCAGCCTCTGGATGTAAGTAGTTTTTTGTAAATGTTTTCATATTTCATATAAAAAATGTTTTTTTATCATTTTATTTTTGACTTTGCACCCCTTTTTCTCTCCACTTTTGTGGTATCCAATTGGTAGGTACAGTCTTGTCCCATCGCTGCAACTCCCGCACAGACTTGGGAGAGGCAGAGGTCGAGAGCCATGCGTCCACCGAAACACGACCCTGCCAAGCTGCACTGCTTCTTGACACAGTACTCACTTTACCCGGAAGCCAGCCGCACCAATGTGTCGGAGGAAACACCGTAAACTGGCGACCGAAGTCAATGTGCAGGCTATAACTGCTTGGTTATAGCTTGGTACAGTTCGTTAAGTGCCAGCTTGTTATTTTTCTTGTCCTGAGGTGGAATGTATTCAAAAGTCACGATAATAGCTGAAAACTCCCTCGGGAGGTAAAGGGTCAGCATTTGACCATCAGGTATTCCAAGACGGGTGAACGAGTCAGCACACAAGCTGTTGATGATTTCCCCAACTGCACTGTCCTGTCCGCACGGTGAATGGAGAAGCCATCGAGTTGTATAGCCAGGGGGTATCTTGTTCAAGAGACATCTTTCTGAAAAGCAGAGAATATTGCAGTTTCGAGAGTCTGGTTGGTTGCAAATCCATGATCAGAGGTCATCCATCTTATTATCAAGTGGCTGTACATTGGCAAGTCGGTTGGAAGAAATGATAGCGGATACCCTTTGTGAAAATAGAAAAAAATCATAAAATAGCAAAGTTGGCTCGGGGCTTTCAATATGGCGGCCATCCAGTCCGGCGCCATCTTACATCTTGGAACCCAGCCAGCGTGGGGATATCCAACAGTTATCATTTTTATTCACCCCCAACCTGCATTCAGAATGACTGCCGGGTTGGGGAGACTAAGACATAAGACTACCCAGCAGTGTTTCCCAATCTCTGTCCTGCGGACTCCAAGAGGTGAACGTTTTGGTTTTTGACCTAGTACTACACAGCTGATTCAAATAATTAAAGCGTAATGATGAGTTAATTATGTAAAATCACCTGTGTAGCGCCAGGGCAAAAAACAAAACGTGCACGCCTTGGGGTCTCCATGACCGAGTTTGGGAAACCATGCCCTAAAGTATCTAAACTGGAACAACCATTTCAGTAACGGGTGCAATAAGTATAGATATTGAAATATTGAAACAAACAATTCAAAAATGTAACTGTAATAGAGCATGCTGAGAAATATGAGAATGACGGACGTGGTTTTGATTTAACGCTGGTTGTCTTTACGCCAAAACTAGGGTTATTGTACACAAATTAGTGTGCATTTAACACCTGAATCAACACTAGAAATTGTACACTATAAAATCAACACAAGGTAACAATGGCCAATTCCATATGCTCACTCCATAGAAGCATATCTGTTCTACATAATATATTTCTATCTGATCTATCTGATATTTATATTATTATGCTCTCCAGTGAATGCAACCCAGGTATGAGGAATACTGTAAGTGTAGCTTCAGTGAAGTAAACACTTGTTGATTTACCATCAAGGACTACAATATTACTCTGTGATAGAATAGTTCACCTCTCTCAAGTGAGCTTCGACTGCCACGGTGCCAGGTCTTTGAACCGCTATCAGGCAGCCTTGGACCAATATGCGAAATGTCAACAACCTTTCGTACCATTTCTACCTCATTACTCTGCCAACTGGATAGACTTCTTCCACTACAGAGACTACCAAGTGTTACAAGGAGTAGTGACACAGATATGGGCCTCTGACCATCAGGGTAGAAAAACTGATCAATTATCGGGTCCTCCCTGTTCATAATAATTTGATTCAGTATGATCTAAATAGCTGATCCTAGATCAGCTCAGCACTTCTTCTCTGAGACGCTTGATAAATATGAGCCCAGATCTCTCGATTGGTTCTGCCAACAGAAGAGGATCATCAATCTGAAGAGGATCATGAATCAGAACAGAAGAACATAGAAACACAGCTAAAGGATCAGTAAGTAATCTGAGGAAACAAATCTTTCTGGATGCTTTCACCACACAGTCTCATCTCCCTCAAGTGGATGCTATTCTTTAGCTTTCCAGAAATCACATCTTTCTGTTGTGGAGTGGATGGTATTTACGTGGCTACAGTAGATATTGCTTTGATACAAGGTAATACAGGTCAGTGCCCTTGAGATCAGCTGTGTCCCTTCCAGGTCTCTGTTGGTTCTCTGTTCACCCTTCATTGATCAATCATTGACTGACTGGCCAGAGAGCCAACTCCACACACCTGGCCTTTAGACAACAGACGACATATTCCTGGCCTTTAGACAACAGACAGCATTGCCTGGCCTTTAGTCAACAGACGACATCCCCCTGGTCTTTAGTCAACAGACGACATACCCCTGGCCTTTAGTCAACAGACGACATGCCCCTGGCCTTTAGTCAACAGACGACATACCCCTGGCCTTTAGTCAACAGACGACACACCCCTGGCCTTTAGTCAACAGGCGACACACCCCTGGCCTTTAGTCAACAGACGACACACCCCTGGCCTTTAGTCAACAGGCGACACACCCCTGGCCTTTAGTCAACAGGCGACACACCCCTGGCCTTTAGTCAACAGGCGACACATCCCTGGCCTTTAGTCAACAGGCGACACATCCCTGGCCTTTAGTCAACAGACGACATACCCCTGGCCTTTAGTCAACAGACGACACACCCCTGGCCTTTAGTCAACAGGCGACACACCCCTGGCCATTAGTCAACAGACGACACACCCCTGGCCTTTAGTCAACAGACGACACACCCCTGGCCTTTAGTCAACAGGCGACACACCCCTGGCCTTTAGTCAACAGACGACACACCCCTGGCCTTTAGTCAACAGGCGACACACCCCTGGCCTTTAGTCAACAGACGACATACCCCTGGTCTTTAGTCAACAGACGACATACCCCTGGCCTTTAGTCAACAGACGACACACCCCTGGCCTTTAGTCAACAGACGACACACCCCTGGCCTTTAGTCAACAGACGACATACCCCTGGCCCTTAGTCAACAGACGACATAACCCTGGCCTTTAGTCAACAGACGACACACCCCTGGCCTGTAGTCAACAGACGACACACATTTGACCTATTATAGGCCATAGTGAACAGAGCCTGATGAAAACCTGTGGACTCTACAGCCCTCAAGGACCAGAGTTATGGACACCCGTTCTATTAGAATCACCCTGACACAGTTATCTGCCTATCGAAATCAACAATTATTATTTTTTATTTTATGTATTTTTTTCTATGAAAAAGCACTGTTATAGTAAGTGAATCCCTGTGGGAGAATATCAGAGTTGTGGAGTCGTACGTTACTTTTCCATTATTTGAACTTATTTCTGGGTGGCTCCAGGATATTCGGTCTCTACCTTTATCTATAGCTCACGTGCTGCTGTTCACTGAGGCGTGTCCCTGTACTGCTATGTTTCTGCTGGGTGCTGATAACGCGACTGTACAGATACAGCTCACACACCCAGGTGTGTGCGTTTGTGTGTGTGGAAGTGTGTGTGTGTGTGGCTTACTCAGCCTGCATTGTTCAACCCCTCTGAGGCCAGTCAGTCTCTAAAAACACCTGCAGTCAGACATGAGCTGAATAACTAACAGAGCACCTGGATCTCACTCTCTCTTTTCTCAATAATATATCTATTTTATCTCTAGCCCTCTCTCTCTCTCCCTCTCTTGCCCTCTGCATTCGTCTTTCTCTTCCCTCTCTCTAATACCTTTGTCTATCTGTCTGTTTCTCCGTCTGCTTTCACTCTCTCTCCACCTTTCTCTGTCACCTTCTCTCTCTGTATTTTATAACTCTCCCCTTATTCTTCACCCCTTGCTCCCTTGTTATTCCCGCTCTCTTTTTATTTCCCCTCCCTCTCCCGCTCCTTTTTATCTATCCATTTCTCTCTCTCTCTCTCTCTCTTCATCCAACAACAAGCTTCCAGTGTAATGGAAAGCGGGGTAAACAATCATGTTGGCAGGGGCTCCCCTTTCTCATTTGGCTTCTCTTTCTACTGGCTATGCGCCTGACAAACAACACACACACACACACACACACAAACACACACACACTGAGGCAGTCTAAATTTGGAATGTAGGGTGAAAGGTTGAGATGTTTAAGGTTAAACTATTTGCTGTGTAGTGTGTGTGTGTGTGTGTGTGTGTGTGTGTGTGTGTGTGTGTGTGTGTGTGTGTGCGTGCGCGTGCGCGCGTGTGTGTGTGTGTGTTCTCAAGGGTATGCAACATGAGAGGGGGATTAATAGCTAAATAAGATTTCAGATTTTGTAGAGGGAGTGGGGACGAATCAGAGATTCTCAGACGGTTCTTCCAGGTTCAACTGTGTAATACAACGCAAAGGAAGGGTTGTGCTTCAACGAATACATGGCCTATTATATACAGTTCAAGTCAGAAGTTTACATACACAAATACATTTCAACTCAGTTTTTCACAATTCCTGACATTTAATCCTAGTAAATATTCCCTGTCTTAGGTCAGTTAGGATCACCACTTTATTTTAAGAATGTGAAATGTCAGAATAATAGTAGAGAGAATGATTTATTTCAGCTTTTGTTTCTTTCATCAAATTCCCAGTTGGTCAGAAGTTTACATACACTCAATTAGTATTTGGTAGCATTGCCTTTAAATTGTTTAATTTGGGTCAAACGTTTCTGTTAGCCTTCCACAAGCTTCCCACAATAAGTTTGGTGAATTTTGGCCCATTCCTCCTGACAGAGCTGGTGTAACGGAGTAAGGTTTGTAGGCCTCCTTGCTCGCACATGCTTTTTCAGTTCTGCTCACAAATTTTCAATAGGATTGAGGTCAGGGCTTTGTGATGGCCACTCCAATACCTTGACTTTGTTGTCCTTAAGCCATTTTGCCACAACTTTGGAAGTATGCTTGGGGTCATTGTCCATTTGGAAGACCCATTTGCAACCAAGCTTTAACTTCCTGACTGATGTCTTGAGATGTTGCTTCAATATATCCACATAATTTTCCTGCCTCATGATGACATCTATTTTGTGAAGGGCACCAGTCCCTCCTGCAGCAAAGCACCCCCACAACGTGATGCTGCCACCCCGTGCTTCACGGTTGGGATAGTGTTCTTCGGCTTGCAAGCCTCCCCCTTTTTCCCCCAAACATAACAATGGTCATTAATGGCCAAACAGTTTTATTTTTGTTTCATCAGACCAGAGGACATTTCTCCAAAAAGTACGATCTTTGTCCCCATGCAATTGCAAACCATAGTCTGGCTTTTTTATGGCGGTTTTGGAGCAGTGGCTTCTTCCTTGCTGAGCGGCCTTTCAGGTTATGTCGATATAGGAGTCGTTGTACCGTAGATATAGATATTTTTGTACCTGTTTCCTCCAGCATCTTCACAAGGTCCTTTGCTGTTGTTCTGGGATTGATTTGCACTTTCCGCACCAAAATACGTTCATCTCTAGGAGACAGAACGGGTCTCCTTCCTGAGCTGTATGACAACTGCGTGGTTCCATGGTGTTTATACCTGCATACTATTGTTTGCACAGATGACTGTGGTACCTTCAGGTGTTTGGAAATTGCTCCCAAGGATGAACCAGACTTATGGAGGTCTACAATTTATTTTCTGAGGTCTTGGCTGATATCTTTTGATTTTCCCATGATGTCAAGCAAAGAGGCACTGAGCTTGAAGGTAGGCCTTGAAATACATCCACAGGTACACCTCCAATTGATTCAAAGTATGTCAATTAGCCCATCAGAAGCTTCTAAAGCCATGACATCATTTTCTGGAATTTTCCAAGCTGTTTAAAGGCACAGTCAATTTGGTGTATGTAAACTTCTGACCCACTGGAATTGTGATACAGTGAAATAATCTGTCTGTAAACAATTGTGTCATGCACAAAGTAGATGTCCTAACTGACTTGCCAAAACTATAGTTTGTTCACAAGAAATTTGTGGAGTGGTTGAAAACCGAGTTTTACTGACTCCAACCTAAGTGTATGTAAACTTCCGACTTCAACTGTAGAAAGGCTTCTGAAGTTTATAATTTCCACTTTTACATTTCAGACCTGATTTTCCCTTGCGAAGAATGTATCAACCCACACAAATATGTCCATTAATTATAATCCCCATAATAATTCACATTTCCTGTTGCTGCAGGATTATTTTCCTGCTGTAGCAAACTCTCGAATGAAGATCCTACATCTTTACTGCCCATAATAAACAGAGCTCTCTTCTAAAGAAATTCCTCAGCTGTGCTGATCGTCTAAGAATAGCACAAACATCTATGCAGAAGTGAAGGGTTAAAACACACACAGTAATTGAGATTACTACATGGATATACTGCATATTGGATCATAATAATTAAGATATTGCTTCAATTCTCGGTCTTCAGTATTCAGGGGGTTGTTGTTGTTTTTCCAACATGTCCGCTATGTGTTTGCAGGTTGTCATTTATTGTCATGAATCTTGCCCTGGAGGCAGCTCTGCAGAGTGGTCTCCAGCTGACACAGATACAGCAACCTGCTCTTTGTCTTCCATACTGTGTGTGTGTGTGTGTGTGTGTGTGTGTGTGTGTGTGTGTGTGTGTGTGTGTGTGTGTGTGTGTGTGTGTGTGTAAGCTTTACTGTGTCTGCAAGCGTGAGAGTAAAGATCTGTTCGGTTCTGAACAAGTATGCCTTTGAGAAGAGGCAAAACAAAGAGAGAGAGAGAAAGAAGGACAAAATGTCTAAAGGAATAGAACAAGCGACTCTAGCCACCATGGAGATATTGAGAGGTGCCAAAGCTCTCTCTCTCTCTCTCTCTCTCTCTCTCTCTCTCTCTCTCTCTCTCAGGATGAGGTAAACATAGATTGCCTATGCTTCTAAATGAGAAACTGTAGAAAAGGACTGCTATCTCTCTCTCTCCACTCTCTCTCTCTCAATATCAATCTTTTCTGTCTGTCACTCAACGCTTCACACTGTTTTCCTTTCATTTCTGTGAGACCGTTAAGGTGAACCTGTTCATGAATATCGCTCGTTCACTTCCTTGACAAACACACACAGGCACTCTACCTACACACACAGGCACCCCTTTCCCTCCAAACACACACACACAGGCAGAGCCCCCCCACCCCCTTCCCTCCAAACACACAGGCAGATCTCCCCTTTCCCTCCAAACACACACACGCAGACCCCCCCTTCCCCCCAAACACACACATACATACATACACACACACAAACATATTTGACCTTTACGTTAGGGGATATTGCTATACAGATGTAGGATCTTAATTTGAGACAGTTTGCTACAGCAGGGAAATAATTCTGCAGCAACAGGAAGTGTGAATGATGTGAATGATTATGTGGATTATAAAAAATGAACATTTTTGTAGGGATTGACACATTATTCATTAGAGCAAATCAATTCTAAAAATGTAAGTGCAATTACAAACTTCATAAGCCTTTTTAAAACTCAAATATGCCATGCAGGAAAATTCTCATCAACAAAAGAGTGATCAAATTAAGGTCTTGCATCTGTTGCCAATCCAGATAGCCAGATATGAACAGTAGCTATAGGAGGCCACCAGGGAGCTGCCAGATATCTTGGCAGCGTTCAGTGAGGAAGTCAGCAAAGCCAAAATAAATCAAACGCCTAACTTCAGTGTGAATGTCAAATTGAATCCAAATTAGTCTCTCCAAATCAAATGCACATCGTGCTCGTATAATGTTATGTTATTGACAATAGTGAGAAAGTGAATGATACCAAGCCCAATATACAGTAAACCATACCTATAGTGTAAACAACAACGTGAAGACAAAGTCCAATCGCTTATAAATATTGTATATATATATATGCAGCTCATCGCAACAGAAACCATTTAACTTTAAACCACAACTTCCATCAGATGTCTACAAATCTGACTGCAGCTTACATCAGACAGTGGCATCAAAACAACGTTTTCAGAAATGAGCAGCGGCAATGTGATCTGTAATCTACTGCTAGGGCTTGATAGCTATTGACTAGACAGTAAAAATGTAGAGAGCTGTGATTATGGACTGGTAGTACATTAAGAAAACTGATGGGAGGCTTTTGCTCAGTGGGCCAGCACAGGACCAGGGTTCGAATCCCGGACGGTCACAGGAGAGTAGGGTATCCACCATGCATGTAGAGAATAAATAGAGAGCTTGTCTGGACATCGAATCCTCAAAAAGTTCTACAGCTGCACCATCGAGAGCATTCTGACTGGTTGCATCACTGCATGGTATGGCAACTGCTCGGCCTCCGACCGCAAGGCACTACACAGAGGGTAGTGCGAACAGCCCAGTACATCACTGGGGCCAAGCTTCCTGCCATCCTGGACCTCTATACCAGGCGGTGTCAGAGGAAGGCCCTAAAAATTGTCAAAGACTCCAGCCACCCCAGTCATAAACTGTTCTCTCTGCTACCGCACGGCAAGCAGTACCGGAGCGCCAAGTCTAGATCCAAGATGCTTCAAAACAGCTTCAACTCACAAACCATAAGACTCCTGAACATCTAATCAAATGGCTACCTAGACTATTTGCACCCCCCCCCCCCTTTTACGCTTCTGCTACTCTCTGTTTATTATCTATGCATAGTCACTTTAATAACTCTACCTACATGTACATATTACCTCAATTACCTCGACTAACCGGTGCCCCCGCACACTGACTCTTTACTGGTATCCCCTGTATATAGCCTCGCTATTGTAATTTTACTGCTGCTCTTTAATTATTTGTTTTAATTATTTTTCTTAAAACTGCATTGTTGGTTAAGGGCTTGTAAGTAAGCATTTCACTGTAAGGTCTACACCTGTGGTATTCGGCGCATGTGACAAATAAAATGTGATTTAATTTGAAATCAGAGTAGTAATTTGTGAGCCGATACATTGACCTTTTTCTGAGAGGATATGTGGAACATATTACTGTTCTCTAAATAGGAGGGACTCTCCTGTTCTCAATTTGCCTTACTGTCTATAGACTAGCAGAGGCACCGACAACACCCGTTTTACTTTCACAGAGAGTACTCTCTGAACGCTTTAGTTCAGGGAGTTGGAGTACTGAGTTGTTGTTGTTGTCTTGTTCTGGATGGCAACCGTCTACATTCATGCTGTTAATTCAACCAGTCGTGTGTGTGTGTGTGTGTGTGTGTGTGTGTGTGTGTGTGTGTGTGTGTGTGTGTGTGTGTGTGTGTGTGTGTGTGTGTGTGTGTGGTGTGTGTGTGTGTGTGTGTGTGTGTGTGTGTAGTTATGGACACCAATTACCAGTAAAGCCTCTAAATTAACAATGAATACAGAGATTCATGTGCTGGAGATTGGTTGGTTATGTAAAATGACAAGTAAATGAAAAGGAGATATGATTGTCTGAATAACAGATTGTGTGGCTGGAGAACCAAAACACATATAACACATCCCAAATGACACCCTATTCAAAATGTAGTGCACTACCTTTGACCAGAGCACTGTGGGACTGTGTAGGGAACACTGCGCTCTTTGGGATGCATCCATACAGTAACTAATGGGTGTTGTTACAGCAGCCTAATGTGGTGCTATATTGTAAAAAACCTTAGTTAAACTGTGATGGTGTTTTCAAAATGCAATGACATGTTGAGACTGGGTTACAAAACATGAGTCAATAGGAGTTGTGAAAGAGATCATTAGATACATTGGGGGGGATCTAAAATGGATCCACCCACCCACCCACCCACCCACCCACCCACACACACCCACACACACACACACACACAGCACTACACCAGCCTCAGTCCCACACAAACACCACGTCTCTCTCTCACACAAACACACACACTCTCCCCCTAACACAAACACACACTCCCCCTAACACAAACACTCTCTCCCCCTCACACAAACACACTCTCCCCCTCACACACAAACACACTCTCCCCCTCACACACACCTGAGGGCAGCACCAAAACAACACAAGGTCCAACCCTACAACCCATAGCTAAATGGACCCAGCATGTGAAACATGAATGAAGGAGGGAAGCATGGTGGGTTGTGATGGTTATAAATAGGATTGTGTTGAGCGGCTGTAAGAGCAGTGTGTGTGTGTGTGTGTGTGGGAACAGACATGGTATTATACTGGTTGGCCTATCTGTGTCTGGCCCTGAGCCACTGGGAACACAGTAAATACTGAGATATACACTACTGCACATGGATACAGACAGAAAACTCACTGACACTGTCAACACAGCTAAAGGAGAGACACCGTCTTTCATATAGTGCGTTACTCTCAACCACACACTATGTAGAAAAGTGGGTGCCATTTTAGACACCACTATCCTGAACACCGACAGCACACAGCCTACCCCGATCTAGACACATAGCCTACCCGATATAGACAAAAATAAGTAGCTCCAAATGGACCTTAGGTAGCCTGCCCCACCCACTACCCACTGCTGGGAATGCCAATGTCTCAATATCTCTATGCCAAATATGTTTGCAAGCAAGTATGTGTGTGGTGTGTGTGTGAACAACATTGAATATGTCTTTAAATGCTGTATGACTCATTGTGTGTGTGTGTGTGTGTGTGTGTGTGTGTGTGTGTGTGTGTGTGTGTGTGTGTGTGTGTGTGTGTGTGTGTGTGTGTGCGCTTGTGGAAGCCTGTGCTGTGGCTTCCGTGAGCAGAGCAAGGGGGCAGCCTATTGGCCTAGATGTGCACGCACAACTGAAGCCTTCCCTATTGCCTGTGTGTCATTCTTTGAATCAAAACACTTTGATTTTCGTCATGCCAATGCCATGGTTTGTGGCTGCAGCACATATATGTTAATTTGCTGTAATCGAACTATCTCAAATCTCTGAAAGGTCCGAAAAATAACATGAACGCACATGAGTCGACATGCTGGGCGAGCAGAGCGCGACACACCTCCATTTGACATTGACACACATTTCCCACGTGTCGCGCACACACCGCGCGCATACAGCCTCGCGCGGGTCTATCCCCATCCCCCAGCCCGAGACACACAAATACACAGACAAAAACAGAAGGTATAACCATATTATATGGGGGGAGGGGTGGGGGTTATCTCTGTCTGGGGAGTGAAAACACTGAACAAAGACCGTCAATGGCAACGCCACAAGTGCGCGCGCACACACACACACACCTACCCCTTCTTGCCGTCGTGAAAAAATGACATATTTATCCCTATATCCATTGTTAGTGATAATAAACAGAGCGCCATGCTAAACCAGGCACTGTTTACAAGTACCCTATACCAGTGCATGTTTTGACTCAGCGGGGTAAAGACTGGGGTCACAGCTCAAATGATCATAACAAACTGTAACATTATTCTCAGCATGCACACTGTTGCAGAATAGGGAAAAAATGCATTTATATACTCGAATTTGGTGAATAAATGGCATGTTCTCGCTCCGTCCATCAAAACCTTTTGTCCTAAATGGGTTGTTTTTTACTTGCATTGCTGGCCTATACCAGTGCATGTTTTGACTTAGCGGGGTAAAGACTGGGGTCACAGCTCAAATGATCATAACAAACTGTAACATTATTCTCATCATGCACACTGTTGCAGAATGTAAAATAATATGCATTTATGTACGAATTTGGTGAATAAATGGCATGCTCTCACTCTGCCCATCAAAATCTTTTGTCCTAAACGTGTTGTTTTTTTACTTGCATTGCTACACGACTGTTGAGGTTATTTGAAAATTATGACAAAAGACTTGCCTAAAATTACACGAAAAAACGAAACACTAACACTATGTTATTAACAATTATTTAGTGAAATAACAATAGTGTACTTACCTTAAGTCAACAAAAAATTCTGACAAAATAAAGACGTCTAAAAAAATAACGTTATGCAAATGACACAACTCTTGTCTCTTTTTCAGTGATTTCTTGTTTTCACACTTGTCCCTCGGATGCTCCCAACAATCTTTCTTGATATTTCAATTTCTTCCACCTCCGTTATTTTTCGCTGACCGTTCTTCAGTTTCACAGGGCTTTATTTAAAAAAAAATGTTGTTTTACCGTTCTTTCAGGAAAAGAAACATGGACCCGTCAATCAAGAGACACGGATAACGTTACTTTACTACGACTTAGGGGAGGGACAACTATGGTTTTATGAAAAGTAACCGTTAGGAGGCCAATACTTAGCATATATTTAATAAAAGCGTTCAAATTGCAAGACTATCCTAAATTGACAACTACAATGGTTATCTAACGACTAAATGGCGATGTGATATTGGCGAAAGCTCTTCGTCTAAGTCTCGGCTCCCCCCCTCTCACGGGTGATGGTAGGCGCCTGTTGTTGAAATAGCTTGTGGAACAAAACGCCCACGCATTCCAAGGTTCTGGTTACAGCTTTGAGGTAGATACGATGATGCGAAAAACAGTGCTATTGGGGATGTGCCAAAAGAACAAATATACACAACTCAAAGTAAAACAGAGAGAAATGGCAAAGGATGTTTTTGTGAAGGATGTCAAAGGGGTAAGCTACCGGGTAGGAAAGCGAGGCAGGGAATGGTGTTTGGATCCAGGAAAGCTTAGTGCAGAGGTGTTGTGTCGGAATGGTTTGAGATAAACGGATTAACTGAAGGCTACTAAACTTTTCGATCCTTGGAGACATAACGCTATTTTTGGGGGAACTTTTTGTTTTGTTAGATTTTATGTGATTGGGGTGTGACAAGTTGGGTATCCAATACATTTTTCTCTCTCAATTCACATATGTTTACATTGCCTAATCAAGTGAAATAGATAATAAACAAAGGTGAAATAAACTAACAGTAAACATTACACTAAAAAACTGTGTACAGTGTTGTAACAATATTCAAATAGTTGAATTACAAAACGGAAAACAAACAGATACATTTGGGTTGTATATACAGTGGCATTTGTGCCTCACTGGTTGCCATTTTCTTGTAGCTTGACAACTCACACAATTCTTCCACTGCACTACATACATACAAGTCTGAGAATTTCACAATTTCTAAAGGTGCTGCACAGGATTTAATTTTACATTTTTACATTGCAATTTCAGAAAACGTCCATAATATACACTATATATACAAAGTATGTGGAAACCCCAATAAATGAGTTGATTCAGCTATTTCAGGCACACCCGTTGCTGACAGGTGTATAAAATTGAGTACACCGCCATGCAATCTCCATAGACAAACATCGTCAGTAGAATGGCCGAACTGAAGAGCTCAGTGACTTTCAACGTGCCACCGTCATAGGATGCCACCTTTCCAACAAGTCAGTTTGTCAAATTTCTGCCCTGCTACAACTGCCCTGGTCAACTGTAAGTGCAGTTATTGTGAAGTGGAAACGTCTAGGAGCAACATCGGCTCAGCCACGAGGTGGTAAGCTCACAAAACGGGACCACTGAAAGCGTGTGGTGTGTAAAAATCATCTATCCTCAGTTGCAACACTCACTACCGACTTCCAAACTGCTTCTGGAAGCAACGTCAGCTTAAGAACTGTTCATCGGGAGCTTTGTTAAATGGGTTTCCATGGCCAAGCAGCTGCACACAAGCCTAAGATTACCATGTGCAATGCCAAGCGTCAGCTGGAGTGGTGTAAAGCTCACCACCATTGGACTCTGGATCAGTGGAAAAGTGTTCTCTAGAGTGATGAATCATGCTTCACCATCTGGCAATCCAACGGACGAATCTGGGTTTGGCAGATACCAGGAGAACTCTACCTGCCCCAAAACATAGTGCCAACTGTAAAGTTTGGTGAAGGAGGAATAATGATTTGGGGATGTTTGTCATGGTTCTAGCCAGGCCCCTTAGTTCCAGTGAAGGCAAATCTTAAAATGCTCATGATTTTGGAAGATGTTCGACGAGCAGGTGTCCACATACTTTTGGTCATGTAGCGTCTCTGCAGTAATAGTGGAATGATAGTGTTTCACAGTATTACTTACCCGCCATTGTTGTGATTGGCTGTGATATTCACCTATTGATTCCTCCCACCGGAGTGACATGTGTTGTCAAAATGGGAAAGCTGTTTATACTTTTTGGCTGTGTTATCTAGTGGAAATTGAGTCAAGCTGCCAATGTAGAAAGTGCTCTGTCATTTCCTGGTTGCAAAGATTCTTCTTAATTTCAGTTTATATTGGGGAAAAAAGCACTGAATAGTATAGGTAATCATTTTACCATCTAAATCACTGTGAAATATTTTTCACCGAAAAATATCATTTTCACAGCTGTTTGAAGCTGGTGAACCAAAAGTAAATGGCTGAAGCGCGAGTCTCCGCCATGTCACAGGGATTTAAAAAAAAAAGTTACTTTTTTTTATCTAGACAAGTCAGTTAAGAACAAATTCTTATTTACAATGATGGCCTACACCGGCCAAACCCAAACGATGCTGGGCCAATTGTGCGCCGCTCTATGGGACTCCCAATCATGGCCGGTTGTGCTACAGCCTGGATTTGAACCAGGGTGTCTGTAGTGACGCCTCTAGCACAGAGATACAGTGTCTTAGACCGCTGCGCCACTCTGGAAATGGGATGTGGGGGAGGAGAGATTTGTTTTGAATGTAGCCCAGTGTTGTTGCAATTCACTTAGCTTCCACATAGAGGAGGAATTCTGAGAAATTGTATTTGTAGTGCCTTTAAGTTGTTTGTGGTGACGAGGGGCGTTGAACAAAACAATGTCATCAGCGATTGGATCGTCTCTAACCAATAAAAGTATGTAAGCCAATGAGACATATTCAAACCGCGGTTTTAAATCAAATCAAATCAAATTGTATTAGTCACATGCGCCGAATACAACAGGTGTAGACCTTACAGTGAAATGCTTACTTACGAGCCCCTAACCAACAGTGCAGTTAAAAAAAAATATGAATAAGAGATAAAAGTAACAAGTAATTAAAGAGCAGCAGTTAAGATACAGGTGGGTGCCGGTACAGAGTCAATGTACAGGGGCACCGGTTAGTTGAGGTAGTATGGACATGTAGGTAGAGTTAATTAAAGTGACTGCATAGATGACAACAGAGAGTGGCAGTGGTGTGGAGGGGGGGGGGGGGGTGCGCGAATAGTCTGGGTAGCCATTTGACTAGATGTTCAGGAGTGTTATTGCTTAGGTGTAGAAGCTGTTTAGAAGCCACTTGGACCTAGACTTGGTGCTCCGGTACCGCTTGCCGTGTGGTAGCAGAGAGAACAGTCTATGACTAGGGTGGCTGGAGTCTCTGACAATTTTTGGGCCTTCCTCTGACACCGCCTGGTATAGAGTTCCTGGATGGCAGTAAGCTTGGCCCCAGGGATGTACTGGGCTGTTCTCACTACCCTCTGTTGCCATACCAGGCAGTGATGCAACCAGTCAGGATGCTCTCGATGGTGCAGCTGTAGAACCTTTTGAGGACCCATGCCAAATCTTTTCAGTCTCCTGAGGGGGAATAGGTTTTGTCGTGTCCGCTTCACGGCTGTTATGGTGTGATTGGACCATGTTAGTTTGTTGGTAATGTGGACACCAAGGAACTTGAAGCTCTCAACCTGCTCCATGTCGATGAGAATGGGGGCGTGCTCGGTCCTCTTTTTCCTGTAGTCCAAAATCATCTCTTTTGTCTTGATCACGTTGAGGGAGAGGTTGTTGTCCTGGCACCACATGGCCAGGTCTCTGACCTCCTCCCTATAGGCTGTCTGGTTGTTGTCGGTGATCAGGCCTACCACTGTTGTGTCATTGGCAAATTTAATGATGGTGTTGGAGTCGTGCCTGGCCGTTCAGTCATGAGTGAACAGGGAGTACAGGAGGGGGCTGAACACGCACCCCTGAGGGGCCCCTGTGTTGAGGATCAGCGTGGTGGATGTGTTGTTATCTACCCTTACCACGTGGGGGTGTCCCGTCAGGAAGTCCAGGATCCAGTTGCAGAGGGAGGTGTTTAGTCCCATGGTCCTTAGCTTAGTGATGAGCTTTGGGGGCATTATGGTGTTGAACTCTGAGCTGTTGTCAATGAATAGCATTCTCACATAGGCGTTCCTTTTGTCCAGGTGGGAAAGGGCGGTGTGGAGTGCACTAGAGACTGCATCATCTGTGGATCGGTTGGGGCGGTATGCAAATTGGAGTGGGTCTAGGGTTTCTGGGATAATGTTGTTGATATGAGCCATGACCAGCCTTTCAAAGCACTTCATGGCTACAGACGTGAGTGCTACGGGTCGGTAGTCATTTAGGCAGGTTACCTTAGTGTTCTTGGGCACAGGCACTATGGTGGTCTGCTTAAACATGTTGGTATTACAGACTCGGACAGGGATCGAGTCCGAGTCTGCTAGTTGGTAAGCGCATGCTCGGAGTACATGTCCTGGTAATCCGTCTGGCCCTGCAGCCTTGTGAATGTTGACCTGTCTGAAGGTCTTACTCACATCGGCTGCGGAGAGTGTGATCACACAGTCTTCCGGTACAGCTGGTACTCTCATGCATGTTTCAGTGTTATTTGACTCGAAGCGAGCATAGAAGTAGTTTAGCTCGTCTGGTAGGCTCGTGTCACTGGGCAGCTCTCGGCTGTGCTTCCCTTTGTAGTCTGTAATAGTTTGCAGGCCCTGCCACATCCGACGAGCGTTAGAGCCGGTGTAGTATGACTCAATCTTTGTCCGGTATTGATGCTTTGCCTGTTTGATGGTTCATCGGAGGGCATAGCGGGATTTCTTATAAGCTTCCGGGTTAGAGTCCCGCTCTTTGAAAGCGGTAGTTCTAGCCTTTAGCTCAGTGCGGATGTTGCCTGTAATCCATGGCTTCTGGTTGGGGTATGTACGTACAGTCACTGTGGGGACGACGTCATCGATGCAATTATTGATGAAGCCAATGACAGATGTGGTTTACTCCTCAATGCCATTAGAGGAATCCCGGAACATATTCCAGTCTGTGCTAGAAAAACAGTCCTGTAGCTTTGCATCTGCTTCATCTGACCACTTTTTTATTGATCTAGTCACTGATGCTTCCACGTGTGGTCTGGCTCTGGCCCAAACTAACGGTTTCTGGACAAATCAGATGGCCCCGAATGGGTTCGAATTCGGTGAAGGGTCAGGGAGGAACTCAGATCCAGACTCACTGCAGAGAAGAAACTAATGTCTGTGGCCGGAGCAAGGAGTCTGGGTAGCCAGGCAACTTTTCTTATGGTAGAAAGTCACACATCTTGCTGCTGTGATGGCACACTGTGATATTTCACCCAACAGATATGGGAGTTTATCAAAATTGGATTTGTTTTCGAATTCTTTGTGGGTCTGTGTAATCTGAGGGAAATATGTGTCTCTTATGGTCATACATTTGGCAGGAGGTTAGGAAGTACAGCTCAGTTTCTACTAGAAGTCGAGCAATTAATCGGAATGGCTGATTAATTAGGGCCGATTTCAAGTTCTCATAACAATGGGTAATCGGTATTTTTGGGCACCGATTTGCCGTTTTTTAATTATTTTAATTATTTTTTATATATATATATATATATATATATATATATTATATTTACACCTTTATTTAACTAGGCAAGTCAGTTAAGGACACATTTTTATTTTCAATGACGGGCTAGGAACGATGGGTTAACTGCCCTGTTCAGGGGCAGAACGACAGATTTTTGTCATTCAATCTTGCAACCTTACGGTTAACTAGTCCAACGCTCTAACCACCTGCTTTATATTGCACTCCACGAGGAGCCTGCCTGTTAAGCGAATGCAGTAAGAAGCCAAGGTTAGTTGCTAGCTAGCATTAAACTTATCTTATAAAAAACAATCAATCAATCAATCAATCATAATCACTAGTTAACTACACATGGTTGATGATATTACTAGTTTATCTAGCCTGTCCTGCGGTGCATATAATCGATGCGGTGCGCATTTGTGAAAAAGGACTGTCATTGCTCCAACGTGTACCTAACCATAAACATCAATGTCTTTCTTAAAATCAATACACAAGTATATATTTTTAAACCTGCATATTTAGTTAATATTGCCTGCTAACATGAATTTCTTTTAACTAGGGAAAATGTGTCACCTCTTGCAACAGCAAGTTTGGGCCGCCTGGCTCATTGCGAACTGTGTGAAGACTATTTCTTCCTAACAAAGACAGCCAACTTTGCCAAACGGGGGATGATTTAACAAAAGCACATTTGCAAAAAAAGCACAATCGTTGCACAACTGTACCTAACCATAAACATCAATGCCTTTCTCAAAATCAATACACAGAAGTATATATTTTTAAACCTGCATATTTAGCTAAAAGAAATCCAGGTTAGCAGGCAATATTAACCAGGTGAAATTGTGTCACTTCTCTTGCGTTCATTGCACGCAGAGTCAGGGTATATGCAACAGTTTGGGCCGCCTGGCTCGTTGCGAACTAATTTGCCAGAATTTTACGTAATTATGACATAATATTGAAGGTTGTGCAATGTAACAGGAATATTTAGACTTAAGGATGCCACCCGTTAGATAAAATACGGAACAGTTCCATATTTCACTGAAAGAAAAAACGTTTTGTTTTCGAGATGATAGTTTCCGGATTCGACCATATTAATGACATAAGGCTCATATTTCTGTGTGTTTATTATATTATAATTAAGTCTATGATTTGATAGAGTAGTCTGACTGAGCGGTGGTAGGCAGCAGCAGGCTCGTAAGCATTCATTCAAACAGCACTTTCGTGCGTTTTGCCAGCAGCTCTTCGCTGTGCTTCAAGCATTGCGCTGTTTATGACTTCAAGCCTATCAACTCCCAAGATTAGGCTGGTGTAACCGATGTGAAATGGCTAGCTAGTTAGCGGGGTGCGCGCTAATAGAGTTTCAAATGTCACTCACTCTGAGACTTGGAGTAGTTGTTCCCCTTGCTCCTCATGGGTAACGCTGCTTCGAGGGTGGCTGTTGTCGATGTGTTCCTGGTTCGAGCCCAGGTAGGAGCGAGGAGAGGGATGGAAGCTATACTCTTACACTGACAATACTAAAGTGCCTATAAGAACATCCAATAGTCAAAGGTATATGAAATACAAATCGTATAGAGAGAAATAGTCCTATAATTCCTATAATAACTACAACCTAAAACTTCTTACCTGGGAATATTGAAGACTCATGTTAAAAGGAACCACCAGCTTTCATATGTTCTCATGTTCTGAGCAAGGAACTTAAACTCTTACATGGCACATATTGCACTTTTACTTTCTTCTCCAACACTTTGTTTTTGCATTATTTAAACCAAATTGAACATGTTTCATTATTTATTTGAGGCTAAATTGATTTTATTGATGTATTATATTAAGTTAAAATAAGTGTTCATTCAGTATTGTTGTAATTGTCATTATTACAAATAAATAAAACAAATTGGCCGATTAATCGGTATTGGCTTTTTTGCCCTCCAATAATCGGTATCGGCGTTGAAAAATCATAATCGTTCGACCTCTAGTTTCTACCTTATTTTGTGGGCAGTGTGCACATTGCCTGTCTTCTCTCGAGCCAGGTCTGCCTACGGCGGCCTCTCAATAGCAAGTCTATGCTGAGTCTGCACATAGTCAAAGCTTTTTTTATATTTTGGGTCAGTCACAGTGGTCAGGTATTCTGCCACTGTGTACTCTGTTTAGGTCGAAATAGCATTCCAGTTTGTTCTGTTTTTTTGGTTAATTCTTGCCAATTTGTCAAGTAATTATCTTTTTGTTTTCTCATGATTTGGTTGGGTCTAATTGTGTTGCGCTCTCTCTCTCTCTCTCTCTCTCTCTCTCTCTCTCTCGCTCTGTCTCTCACACACACACACACACACACACACACACACACACACACACACACACACACACACACACACACACACACACACACACACACAGATCCCCATTAAGTTACAGTGACACACCACACACTCATTTCTGTTGCCATGATGCACCACAAACACCCGCCTCTCCAGTCTCCCTCCAGTTACCTCCAACTCCAGTCAACAGCAGCATCTGATGAGACATCATTTCAGTTCTCTCAAAAAATTGAATGCAATAAAAAACATCTAACACACAGTCATTTGCAGTTGTAAACTCACAAGGACCATTCAGCTGGTCTTATCAGCCTCAAGCAGCCACGATTCGGTTGAAAGGGCTTAGGGGTCGATTTGGATTGGGAAATAGACTGCCTTAGCCATCCTTCATTTTAACAGTGACATCCATGAGACATATTTATGCGTTAGAATTTGCAGGCAGTTAACGTGATCGACCTTGAAGCGTAGGACATACAGATAGTGGAAACCATGTGCAGCCTAAATCCTTCGAACCGTTCAACATCCCATCAAAATGAATACAGTGACCTTGACCATGTGTCAGAAGGTGGTTTTTAGAGGAGTGTCCCAACCCACACAGGTCACTATGACATGGACAGGTCAAAAATCATTCACAGGAAACGGTTTGAAAGTCAACCGTGGAAACTCCCCATGGAAAACATGCCAGTTCAGTTTGGAGCGCAGTTTGCCAAGTCAGTGTATAACTCTTAATGTCAACAAATGAGCCGTGTTAGTTACAGTCAAGAAAAGAATACATTATCATCAACTCAACAGTCCAATTTGACAAGGTACCATAGCTTACTTAACCACACAATGAAATACAGGAACAGCCGTTGGCTTTAGAGCAGGGAAATAAAAGGTGTTTTATTTATTTTGTTGATAAGGATATCGCAGACCAACTGTTGAACCAGGAACTAGGCCACTTGAAGTGCAGAATGGAACAATATAGGAATTGTTTTGGCACTGAGAAGCAAGCACTGTGCTTCAAATACATTTTTATTGGTCACATACACATGGTTAGCAGATGTTATTGCGAGTGTAGCAAAGTGCTTGTGCGTCTAGTTCCGACAGTGCAGCAATATCTAACGAGTGTGTGTGTGCGTGCGTGCATCCGTGCTTGGCTTTAAAAATCATGTGCAGGACTTTAAAAAACATCAAACCGTTGATCAATTATTCAACTGGTAGCTTTTTGAGCAGTCCATCCATATGTCCATGCTGTTCATTTCCCCAACCTCCCCACTCCCACTTCATTATCTGAATGTGTGCCGATCAAATAACAGTCCTCACACAGTATTGATCCACCAGACATTGGTTCAAACAATATTAGAAATCGTACAAATCTTCCGCTGTGCTTGATCAAGCTTTACCTGGCACAATGGAACCAATGTAACATTCCCAAAAGTGAAAATCATCCACCCCGCCCGTCTGTCACTCCAGATTAATCCAACACTCAAGGCATTTTGAAATATTTTGAATACTATTTAAACCCAGGTCTGTCTGCTGGACAGGGCTGTAGTCAATTATAGTGTAGTGATGATGAGATTGGAGCTGTTGTTAGACTTCTGTCTAACAAAGAAGAGTCCTGTTTCAGTCTGACTGATGATCTATGTTTCCATCTAACCCAGCCTCATAACAACATGTCCTTCTTCTGCCAAATGAATAGTCAGAAATCTCATTCCAGCTGTTCACAATGTCCCTCCATCCCAGTCTTTCAGGGTCCTACATTCCAGCAGATATCCTCCCAATGTAAAACATGTTTACATTGCCAAAGCAAGTGCAATAGATAAAAAGCTGAAGAGAAATATACAACAACAAATGTACAGTAAACATTACACTCACAAAAGTTCTCTCACTCACTCACAAACTCTCTCTCTCTTTCTCTCTTTTTCGTCCTTCAGATGATCACAGCAAACTCAAAGTCAGTGAATTCCGATTCCTTGTTCCACATGATGATCACCAGGACTTTGGGCCTAAGCGTGACAATCACCTTCATCATCATTGTGTTTGAATATTGCCTCTTCTCTTACTCTCAGAGCTTTGCTCCACTTGATCCCTGATCTTGTTGCAAGGTCCCAGTTTAATCCGTTTAACTGACTCCTAATTTTCCCGTCTTGGTCATTTCTCTCTCGCTCTCTCTCCTGGTGTTATTGCCCTGATGGTTTCTTAGATCTTCAGAATATTGCCTCCTCTTCCTCAAATGATTATTGATGATGTTCTGGATGTGGTGTTTCAGACTGATTGCTTTGCTCCCCTCGTTCTCTGATGTCCCTGATCAGCTGCAGGCTCCTTTTAATCTGTTTATCTTAACCCCGCCACCACCTCTTGCCCACCTCCCTCTGCTCCATCCTACCCCGTCGCCATTTAACCTCTCTGTGCTGCACTCTGTTCCTGCTGTCCTTGTTACAGAGAAACAGGGTTAATGTACATATGTAGGATCTTAATTTGAGCCAGTTTGCTAAAGAAGGAAAATAATCCTGCAGCAACAGGAAATGTGAATTATTATGTGGATTAAAATGAATGGACATTTTTGTAGGGAGTTGATGTATTTTTTGTTCGGGCAAATCAAGTCTGGAATTGCAAAGTGGAAATTACAAACTTTAGAGGCATTTTTGTAAACTAAATACACTATACGTTTGCGTTTCCTGCTATGCAGGAAAATTCTCAGCAACATAAGAGTGATCAAATTAAGATCCTGCATCTGTAGTTCCACAGAAAGGGAAAAACAACAGGAAACAACTCAATGGTAATGATCCAGGCCCACTCACCACTCTACAGCTTTCTCCCTCTCTCAACCCAAATGGCTCATATGATGTTCTGTTCGGGACCACAATACTGACAGAGACTTTAAATGCAGTATGGTTGGTGTATTAACTGAATGTCTTTGGGGTTTGAGGAAGTTCCTTCTCAGGAATTTAAAGTTATTTGTATTAAAATGAATTGAATGAAGTTGTTTTATTTAAGATGTGAGCCTTAAAGATGTGTTACGAGAAAAACAAGTTAGCATTACTTTGCAGAAATCGCTGATTACCTTCCTGACTTTCTCCTCATCTAAGACGTTTTTTAATGGACATCCACCTTCTACATTTTTTAAAATAAATAGATCAAATATAATTTTACAGGAACATTTACAAACTCAGCAACTCCACAAAAGTATAAAAGAAAGGAGATGAGACACCGCAACAATAATAACAAAAAACAGTGATTACAGAACGGCAGTTTTCGCAGTTGCATCGCTGAGCTTTCTTACCAAGTGGCGCAGCGGTCTAAGGCACTGCATCTCAATGCAAGAGGCGTCACTACAGTTCGAATCCAGGCGGAATCACACCCGGCTGTGATTGGGAGTCCCCATAGGGCAGCAAAAATTGGCCAAGCGTTGTCCGGGTTTGGCCGGGGTAGACTGTCATTGTAAATAAGAATTTGTTCTTAATTAACTGACTTGCCTAGTTAAATAAAGGTTAAATAAATAATAAGGTTGAAAAGTTATTGACCTTTGCTGTTAATTTGATTACAGCTCAAGCATCAACGTTGAAAGCTGTAGAGAACCAGATGAAAGCTGTAGAGAACGACATAGACCAGCTGCAGAAAGATAATGGAAACACAAGATGACGAAAATGTGAAGTACGGTTTCCATTATTATAATTTCAAAATTAAAATGTGCTGAAAATGTTAGTCTTATTTGTGCAGTTGTCTCCTCCTTCTGAACAGTAGGTACCAGTAAGCTACAAACATGTTTTGTTTCCTGTTCTTGTCTCTTATACCTACAAAGGTAGCTTTTTCAGTTGGACTTTAAGGTGAAACTCTTGGGCCACATGACACCACAATCATATTAGTCTAGAAAAAAGTCAATATAGACATTGGCAACGGATACAACACAAACACAGGTACTTTAATGTTTTGTGACATTTTCTCTCATTGTTATTTTTATAAAACATATGCTTTCCCTTATCCACATTTGTCTTTCCTCTCTCTCTCTCTCTCTCTCCTCTCTCTCTCTCTCTCTCTCTCTCTCCCCTCTCTCTCTCTCTCCCTCCCTCGCTCTCCTCTCTCCCTTGCTCTCTCTCTCTCTCTCTCTCTCTCTCTCTCTCCTCCTCGCGTCTCAATCTGTCTCTCTCATCACTCTCTCTCGCTCTCTCTCTCTTCCCCTCTAGTGCTCGACCTATCTCTCTCCTCTGCTCTCATCTCTCGCCCTCCGTCCTTCCCTCTTCTCTCCCTCGGCTCTCTCTCCTCTCATCTTGCTCTCTCTCTCTACTCTCTGTGTCCTCTCTCGCTCTCTCATCCTCGCTCTCCTCTCTCTCTCTCTCCATCTCTCGTCTCTCTCTGTCCAGGGATCTTTACAGCTCCATGTGAAGGACTGCTTCAAGAGAAAAACCATTAGATGAATCGTGATGAAGGATGGAGCAGCTATGGATATGATCACAACTCCAGCAATGACATAGCGAGCAACGGGTTCATGGTGTCCATGGGAGGGTCGGATATCGGTCTGGAGGCCCCTCATCAGTCACACTCACATTCTTGGTGAGGAACTATTGACCACATTCAATGGCTTTCTGCTCTTCCCCATGTGAGTAGAGAGCCGGTTTGAGAAGGCTATCCATTGCACCTTGCATATGTGTCTTTACAGCCAATGTAAGAAAAGTCATCTTTGCATTATACATGAATAGCTAACGAATAATGTCCGTGCTATATTGAATTTACATTACATGTGCAATATGTAACGACACATCTTTATTTTTGTTCTGATTGAAGATAATGTAAAGAAAGCATTTATTTGATCAAAGAAATAAAATATATTCACAGCAAGAATGTTCTTAGCTTTGTAGCTGCGGTAACTGTATTATAGGGACACACAGTCCATCTGAAACACTATTTCACTACACTGAAACATGGTATTAACACATATTCTGTTTGACCCTAACCCTGGAGATTAAATAAGTCTGTTGTTATTGTTGTGTGTGTGTCTGAGAGAGAATGAACAAAAAACAGAGCAAACTAGAATGCTATTTGGCCCTAAACAGAGAGTACACAGTGGCAGAATACCTGACCACTGTGACAAGCTTTGACTATGTACAGACTCAGTGAGCATAGCCTTGCTATTGAGAGAGGCCACCGTAGGCAGAACTGGCTCTCAAGAAAAGACAGGCTATGTGCACACTGCCCACAAAATGACGTGGAAACTGAGCTGCACTTCCTAACCACCTGCTAAATGTATGACCATATTAGAGGCACATATTTCCCTCATATTACACAGACCTACAAAGAATTCAAAAACAAATCTAATGTTTATAAACTCCCATATCTATTGGGTGAAATACCACAGTGTGCCATCACAGCAGCAAGATTTGTGACCTGTTGCCACAAGAAAAGGGCAACCAGTTAAGAACAAACACCATTATAAATACAACACATATTTATGTTTATTTATTTACCAGTGACTCGGTCAATAAAGAAGTGGTCAGATGACGCAGATGCTAAGCTACAGGACTGTTTTGCTAGCACAGACTGGAACATGTTCCGGGATTCTTCCGTTGGCAATGAGGAGTACACCACATCAGTCACTGGCTTCATCAATAAGTGCATCGATGACGTCGTCCCCACAGTGACTGTACGTACATACCCCAACCAGAAGCCATGGATTACAGGCAACATCCGCACTGAGCTAATGGGTAGAGCTGCCACTTTCAAGGAGCGGGACTCTAACCCGGAAGCTTATAAGAAATCCCGCTATGCCCTCTGACGAACCGTCAAACAGGCAAAGTGTCAATACAGGACAAAGATTGAATCGTACTACACTGGCTCCGACGCTCGTCGGATGTGGCAGGGCTTGCAAACTATTACAGACTACAAAGGGAAGCA